>NW_019944701.1:8309-20349 GCF_002910315.2 Salvelinus sp. IW2-2015
CCCGGTGATGTAAAACTACAATAAGTAACTGAAATCACCAGGGAAGGAAGCATCTCCAGTGTTTCCCAATGTTTTCAGCAGCGGTGGGAAAGTTAGCCAGTGGGCTGTTTTAAAGCTCATTTCCTGCCATTCTACACATGTTACCATGGGACAGACGTTGTTCTTATGCTATCTGATTGACTTATCATCACAACACTTAGCCTTGACCTTAATCACCATCACAACACTTAGCCTTGACCTTTATCATCATCACAACACTTAGCCTTGACCTTTATCATCATCACAACACTTAGCCTTGACCTTTATCAATCATCACAACACTTAGCCTTGACCTTTCTCATCATCACAAACACTTAGCCTTGACCTTTATCATCATACAACACTTAGCCTTGACCTTTATCAATCATCACACACTTAGCCTTGACATTTATCAATCATCACAACACTTAGCCTTGACCTTTACTCATCATCACAAACACTTAGCCTTGACCTTTATCAATCATCACAACACTTAGCCTTGACCTTTATCATCATCATCAACAAACACTTAGCCTTGACCTTTATCATCATCACACACACTTAGCCTTGACCTTTATCACAAACTCTTAGCCTTGACCTTAATCATCATCAAAACACTTAGCCTTGACCTTTATCATCATCACAACACTTAGCCTTGCCTTTATCATCATCAAACACTTAGCCTTGACCTTTATCATCATCACAACACTTAGCCTTGACCTTTATCATCATCACAACACTTAGCCTTGCCTTTATCATCATCACAACACTTAGCCTTGACCTTATCATCGTCACACACTAGCCTTTGATCTTATCATCATCACACACACTTAGCCTTGACCTTTATCATCATCACAACACTTAGCCTTGACCTTTAATCATCATCACAACACTTAGCCTGACCTTATCATCATCATCACAACACTTAGCCTTGACCTTTATCATCATCATCACAACACTTTAGCCTTGACCTTTATCATCACAACACTTACCTCTTCTGACCTTTATCATCATCACAACACTTAGCCTTGACCTTTATCATCTCACAACACTTAGCCTTGCCTTTATCACATCACAACACTTAGCCTTGACCTTTATCATCATCACAACACCTTAGCCTTGACCTTTATCATCATCACAACACTAGCCTTGCCCTTTACATCAATCACAACACTTAGCCTTGACCTTTATCATCGTCAACAACAACTTAGCCTTGACCTTTATCATCGTCAACAACACTTACGCCTTGACCTTTATCATCGTCACAACAACTTAGCTTGGCCTTTTTATCAATCATATCATACACAACTTAGCCTTGGCCTTTATCATCATCATCACAACACTTAGCCTTGACCTTTATCATCATCACAACACTTAGCCTTGACCTTTATCATCACAACACTTAGCCTTTGAAGATTATTTTTAATCTTCACATTTTCAAACAGTCCATTTATATTTTCCAACGGGGTTATACATTTGTGTGAGGTTTTTTCCTCGCCTGAGTCGCCTCGTTTCACTGCCAAAAATAAAATGAAACCATTTAGTGTTCAGCGAAATAACAACACAATGTCAAATACAGGAAGTCTAGTCAAATAATTAACATCCAATCACATTAACCGTTACTCTCTCGCGGGAATTCCACTAACGGTCCGTCTGGAGCCAAACGTAGCTGCTGCTCATGTTGGTATCTGTACTGATGGAGCAAAAGCCATGACAGGGAGACATAGTGGAGTGGTAACGCACGTGCAAGCAGTTGCTCCCAACGCCACTTGGGTACACTGCAGCATCCACCAAGAGGCTCTTGCTGCCAAGGGAATGCCTGACAGCTTGAAAGACATTTTGGACAATACAATGAAGAAAAAAAAGCAAAGCCCCTGAACTCTTGTGTATTTTCTGCACAATGCAATGATATGGGTAGCGACCATGTAACGCTTTTACAACATACAGAAGTGCGCTGGTTATCAAGGGGCAAAGTATTGACAGGTTCTTTTTAAATTGAGAGACGAGCATAAAGTTTTCTTTAAATCAAATAAAATGTATTTATAAAACCCTTCATACATCAGCTGATATCTCAAAGTGCTGTACAGAAACCCAGCCTAAAACCCCCAAACAGCAAGCAATGCAGGTGTAGAAGCACGGTGGCTAGAAAAAACTCCCTAGAAAGGCCAAAACCTAGGAAGAAACCTAGAGAGGAACCAGGCTCTGAGGGATGGCCACTCCTCTTCTGGCTGTGCCGGGTGGAGATTATAACAGAACATGGCCAAGATGTTCAAATGTTCATAAATGACCAGCAGGGTCAAATAATAATAATCACAGTAGTTGTAGAGGGTGCAGCAAGTCAGCACCTCAGGAGTAAATGTCAGTTGGCTTTTCATAGCATAGTTTTTTTACTGACCATAATTTTCACTTGTCTGACCGCTTGCATGATGAAGAGTTTGACACGACTGGCCTATCTGGGGGATGTTTTTTCTCACCTGAATGATCTGAATCTAGGATTACAGGGACTCTTGAGGCTATGATTAAGAAGTTGGAGCTCTTCTCTGTCTGCATTAACAAGGACAACACACAGGTCTTTCCATCATTGTACGATTTTTTTGTGTGTAAATGAACTCAAGCTTACGGACAATGTCAAATGTGATATTGCGAAGCACCTGAGTGAGTTGGGTGGTGGGCAATAACGCAGGTACTTTCCTGAAACGGACGACACAAACAACTGGATTCGTTATCCCTTTCATGCCCTGCCTCCAGTCCACTTACCGATATCTGAACAAGAGAGCCTCATCGAAATTGCAACAAGCGGTTCTGTGAAAATTTAATTTAATCAGAAGTCACTGCCAGATTTCTGGATAGGGCTGCACTCAGAGTATCCTGCCTTGGCAAATCACACTGTTAAAACACTGATTCCCTTTGCAACCACGTACCTATGTGAGAGTTGATTCTCGGCCCTCACTAGCATGAAAACTAAATACAGACACAGACTGTGTGTGGAAAATTAAGACTGAGACTCTCTCCAATACAACCCAACATTGCAGAGTTATGTGCATCCTTTCAAGCACACCCTTCTCATGAACCTGTGGTGAGTTATTCACCGTTTTTGATGAACAAATTAGGTTGTATATGTAAGATGGTTCAATAAAATTATTGATTATTATTATATTATTATTTGTGCCCTGGTCCTATAAGAGCTCTTTGTCACTTCCCACGAGCCGGGTTGTGACTAAAACTAACACTCATTCTTATGTTTAATAAATGTATCGTATAGTGTGTGTGTGGCAGGATTACAATGATGGCAAAAAAACAACACATTTGAGAGTACGCTGACCCTGCTGCTAGAGGAGGTACGGCTGGAGGTTGGATGTTAGAAGGGGTACGGCTGGAGGTTGGATGTTAGAAGGGGTACAGCTGGAGGTTGGATGTTAGAAGGGGTACAGCTGGAGGTTGGATGTTAGAAGGGGTACAGCTGGAGGTTGGATGTTTGAATGGGTACGGGACTATAAACAGTTTGGGAACCAATGACGTCAGGGTATACTCCCGTCAGGTTTGATCTGGTCCAATAGGAATGTTAAAAAGCTTCAGGACGATCCTACAATGTGTTTGAGCCGATGACGTTCGTCTACGCTCGTCATTCCTGAACATCCATTCCTCCCTGAGCCTCTAAACCCATCTAGCTCCGACGAGAAGATGAATCTCAATAACACAGAGGCACTGTCATGAGTCACTAAGAAGAACAGACACAGAGAGTAATTACCAAACGTCTCCTTCACAGTCATTAGCCTGAGACCTTGCTAACCCCGTCTGCCATATCTCTCTCTATAACCCTGCCTGCCATCTCTCTCTCTCTCTATAACCCTGCCATATCTCTCTCTCTCTATAACCCTGTCTGCCATCTCTCTCTCTATAACCCTCCTCCATCTCTCTCCTCTCTATAACCCTGCCCATATCTCTCTCTCTCTATAACCCTGCCTGCATCGCTCTCTCTCTCTATAACCCTGCCAATCTCTCTCTCTCTATAACCCTGCCCATATCTCTCTCTCCTCTGATAACCCTGCCTATCTCTCTCTCTCTCTCTATAACCCTGTCTGCCATCTCTCTCTCTATAACCCTGCCCTGCCATCTCTCTCTCTCTCTATAACCTGTCTGTCATCTCTCTCTCTATAACCCTGTCTGCCATCTCTCTCTCTATAACCCTGTCTGCCATCTCTCTCTCTCTAACCCTGTCTCCGTCTCTCTCTCTCTAACCCTGTCTCCATATCTCTCTCTATAACGCCTCTGCCATCTCTCTCTCTCTCTAACCCTGCCATATCTCTCTCTCTCTTATAACCCTGTCTGTCATCTCTCTCTCTATAACCCTGTCTGCCATCTCTCTCTCTATAACCTGTCTGCCATCTCTCTCTCCTCTCTAACCCTGTCTGCCATCTCTCTCTCCATAACCCTGTCTGCCATCTCTCTCCTCTATAACCCTGTCTGCCATCTCTCTCTCTCTATAACCTGTCTGCCATCTCTCTCTCTCTAAACCCTGTCTCCATCTCTCTCTCCTCTAACCCTGTCTGCCATCTCCTCTCTATAACCCTGTCTGCCATCTCTCTCTCTCTATAACCCTGATCTGCCATCTTCTCTTCTCTCTACCCGTCTGCCATCTCTCTCTCTATAACCCTCGTCTGCCATCTCTCTCTCTCATACCCGTACTGCATTCTCTCTCTCTATAACCCTGTCTGCCATCTCTCTCTCTATAACCCTGTCTGCCATCTCTCTCTCTATAACCCTGTCTGCCTCTCTCTCTCATACCACCGTCTGCTCTCTAAACACCTGCCTGTCATCTCTCTCTATAACCCTGCCTGTCATCTCTCTCTCTCCTCCCTGTCTGCCATCTCTCTCTATAACCCTGCATGCCATCTCTCTCTCTCTAACCCTGTCGCCATCTCTCTCTATAAAACCTGCATGCCATCTCTCTCTATAACCCTGCCTGTCATCTCTCTCTATAAACCCTGCCTGTCATCTCTCTCTCTATAACCCTGTCTGCCATCTCTCTCTATAACCCTGCCTGTCATCTCTCTCTCTCTAACCCTGTCTGCCATCTCTCTCTATAACCCTGTCTGCCATCTCTCTCTATAACCCTGTCTGCCATCTCTCTCTATAACCCTGCATGCCATCTCTCTCTCTATAACCCTGTCTGTCATCTCTCTCTATAACCCTGTCTGCCATCTCTCTCTCTCTCTCTCTATAACCCTGCCTGCCATATCTCTCTCTCTCCCCTCTATAACCCTGTCTGCCATTCTTCTCTCTATAACCCTGCCTGCCATATATCTCTCTATAACCCTGCTTGTCAAACTCCTCTCTCTCTCTCTAGAGCCACGTGCCAGCCAGACTCTCCCTACCGTTAGAGCCCGTGCCAGCCAGACTCTTCCTAACGTTAGAGCCCCGTGCCAGCCAGACCTCTCTCTACCGTTAGAGCCCCGTGCCAGCCAGACTCTCTCTCTTCTACCGTTAGAGCCCCGTGCCAGCCAGACTCTCCTAACGTTAGAGTCCCGTGCCAGCCAGACTCTCCCTACCGTTAGAGCCCCATGCCAGCCAGACTCTCCCTAACGTTAGAGCCCCCTGCCAGCGAGACTCTCTCTTACCGTTAGAAGCCCCGTGCCAGCCAGACTCTCTCTCTACCGTTAGAGCCCCGTGCCAGCCAGACTCTCCCTACCGTTAGAGCCCGTGCCAGCCAGACCTTCTCTACCGTTAGAAGCCCCGTGCCAGCCAGACTCTCCCTAACGTTAGAGCCCGTGCCAGCCAAACTCTCCTACCGTTAGAGCCCCGTGCCAGCCAGACTCGCTCTACCGTTAGAGCCCCGTGCCAGCCAGACTCTCCTCTACCGTTAGAGCCCCGTACCAGCCAGACTCTCCCTACCGTTAGAGCCCCCTCCCCGTGCCAGCCAGACTCTCCCTAACGTTAGTAGCCCCGTGCCAGCCAGACTCTCCCTAACGTTAGAGCCCCGTGCCAGCCAGACTCATCTCTCTACCGTTAGAGCCCCGTGCCAGCCAGACTCTCTCTCTCTACCGTTAGAGCCCCGTGCCAGCCAGACTCGCTCTCTACCGTTAGAGCCCCGTGCCAGCCAGATAAAGAAGCTTCAGATTGGTTCAAGACACCCTCCGTTTAGACGATACAAAAGTTAAATTTTTCCCACTTAACACTTCACTAAAAATACTATAGTACTACAAGCAAGTTGTCTGCACAGCTAGATCTAACAAACTGATACATCATTAAAATATATGAAGAAGAAAAATCTCCCAGTTTCAGCTTCTGAACTCATTAGTCCCTTGAGATGAACGAGAAGCAGAAGGATCTGACTGGTACATGAAGCAAACAGCATTCATTCATTCAGAAGAAGAAGAGGCTTTTACCATCACCCACATAATACCAAGTCCATCACCATCTAATCAAGAGAAACCATTCATGAAGAAAATGAATTAGCGTGATGAAGTTCTGGACGGTTGAGCGATTGAACAGTAACAACAGCACCACTTCCTGTTATTAACTGGGTAGATCTGATCGCTGGTTGGCTAACTAGCTGGGTCCCCAAAGGGGTTGCTTGTCACTTTAAATAGAGACCAAAACAACATAAAGACTCTGGGCTTTAACATTTCATTCCCTCCCCCCGCTGACCCCCTGCTGACCCCCGCTGACCCCTGCTGAACCCCTACCCGGGTTATGAATGTCCTAGCGTACGGACGGCGGCTGCACTTAACGGAGGTGTGGCTGGGAGACCATTCTGACCATTAGTGGAGGAAGAGAAAAGTGGGCTGAATCCACACGGATTCATTAGGTTGTGGATCCAGGGACTATGTCCCAAATGGCACACTATTCTCTACAGAGTGCACTACTTTGGTCCAGAGTCCAGCCAAAAAGTAGTGCACTATGTAGGGAATAGGATGCCATTTGGACCAGAGTCCACCCAAAAGTAGTGCACTATGTAGGGAATAGGAAATGCCATTTGGACAGAGTCCACCCAAAAGTAGTGCACTATGTAGGGAATGGATGCCATTTGGACCAGATTCACCAAAAGTAGTGCACTATGTAGGGAATAGGATGCATTTGGACCAGATTCCACCCCAAAAAGTAGTGACTATGTAGGGAATAGGATGCCATTTGGACCAGAGCAGCAAAAGTAGTGCATATGTAGGGAATAGGATGCCATTTGGTCAGAGTCCACAAAAAGTAGTGACTATGTAGGGAATAGGATGCCATTTGACAGAGCCTAGCCAAAAGTAGTGCACTATGTAGGGAATAGGATGCCATTTGGACCAGTTCCCAAAAGTAGTGACTATGTAGGGAATAGGATGCCATTTGGACAGATTCAACCAAAAGTAGTGCACTATGTAGGGAATAGGATGCCATTTGGACCAGTGTCCACAAAAAAGTAGTGCACTATGTAGGGAATACGATAACATTTGGACCAGATTCCGTTTTTAATGTCACTGTCCTGATGAGCCTTGCTGTCCCCGTCCACCTGGCGTGCTGCTGCTCCAGTTTCAACTGTTCGTGCGGGCTATGGAACCCTGACTGTTCCGGACGTGCTACCTGTCCAGACCTGCTGTTTTCAACTCTCTAGAAACAGCAGGAGCGGTAGAGATATTCTGAATGATCGGCTATGAAAAGCAACTGACTTTATCCTGAGGTGCTGATTGCTGCACCTGTGCAAACTACTGTGATTATTATTATTGACCTATGCTGTATTTTGACATTTGAACATCTTGGCCATGTTCTGTTATAATCTCCACCCGGCACAGCCAGAAGAGGACTGGCCACCCCTCATAGCCTGGTTCCTCTCTAGGTTTCTTCCTAGGTTTTGGCCTTTCTAGGGAGTTTTTCCTAGCCACMGTGCTTCTACACCTGCATTGCTTGCTGTTTGGGGTTTTTGGCTGGGTTTCTGTACAGCACTTTGAGATATCAGCTGATGTAAAAAGGGCTATAAAAATAAATTTGATTGATTGATTGTCCTAGATTATCATGTTTCTCTATTACCTGGGGAAGTCTTAGCCTGGTCCCAGACGTGAAGTCACGAGCTGAGTCCTAGCTTGAAAAACTGTTACGGTAATGAGACATGTCAACAGACACTGTTTGAACGTAATAAATATTATAGTTTAAAATGTAAACTTCAACTAGTATATCATTTTTTATGATTCACGGACAAAAACGACAGCAACATGTTGTGTTAAATTCAAATAAATTAGGTTTTTCAACAACAACAACAATAATAATAATAATAATAATAGTAGAAAATGACCAGAGGATTTAATCCAGACGTATTTAGGTCATGAGAATTTGGAGTGAAAATGTACAAAATTCAGGCAAATATAAAATCTATTTAAAATAAAATACTTTCCCAAAAGCTAGACATCGTAGTCCTCAGAATGATAGTTGATTTTTTGCAGATTCTGAATGGTTTTGTAACACCCTTCTTCTTTAACTTTCTTTGAGGGAGGGGGTTGGCCAATAGGGGGCGTATCATGACATCACAATGTTTTATTGGTAATTAATCACGATAGGACTACGTCGCCCAACCCTAATACACACAACACTTCTATCCACACACACTCAGAGTGGATTGTAGCCTATATGGCTAACGGATAGAAGCTGGTTGGATTGTAGCCTATATGGCTAACGGATAGAAGCTGGTTGGATTGTAGCCTATATGGCTAACGGATAGAAGCTGGTGGATTGTAGTCTATATGGCTAACGGATAGAAGCTGGTGGATTGTAGTCTATATGGCTAACAGATAGAAGCTGGTGGATTGTAGTCTATATGGCTAACGGATAGAAGCTGGTGGATTGTAGTCTATATGGCTAACGGATAGAAGCTGGTGGATTGTAGTCTATATGGCTAACATATAGAAGCTGGTGGATTGTAGTCTATATGGCTAACGGATAGAAGCTGGTTGGATTGTAGCCTATATGGTAACGGATAGAAGCTGGTTGGATTGTAGCTATACTGGCTACGGATAGAAGCTGGTGGATTGTAGTCTATATGGCTAACGGATAGAGCTGGTGGATTGTAGTCTATATGGCTAACAGATAGAAGCTGGTGGATTGTAGTTATATGGCTAACGGATAGAAGCTGGTGGATTGTAGTCTATATGGCTATACGGATAGAAGCTGGTGGATTGTAGTCTATATGGCTAACAGTATAGAAGCTGTTGGATTGTAGCCTATATGGCTAACGGATAGAAGCTGGTTGGATTGTAGTCTATATGGCTAACAGGATAGAAGCTGGTGGATTGTAGTCTATATGTGTAACGGATAGAAGCTGGTGGATTGTAGTCGTATATGGCTAACGGATAGAAGCTGGTGGATTGTAGTCTATATGGCTAACGGATAGAAGCTGGTTGGATTGTAGTCTTATATGGCTAACAGATAGAAAGTGGTGGATTGTAGCCTATATGGCTAACGGATAGAAGCTGTTGGATTGTAGCCTATATGGCTACGGATAGAAGCTGGGTGGATTGTGTCTATATGGCTAACGATAGAAGCTGGTGGATTGTAGCCTATATGGCTAACGGATAGAAGCTGGTGTGGATTGTAGTCTATATGGCTAACGGTAGAAGCTGGTTGGATTGTAAGTCTATATGGCTAACAGAATAGAAGCTGGTTTGGATTGTAGCCTATATGGCTACGGTATAGAAGCTGGTTGGATTGTAGTCTATATGGCTAACAGATAGAAGCTGGTTGGATGTAGCCTATATGGCTAAGCGGATAGAAGCTGGTGGATTGTAGCTATATGGCTAACGATAAGAAGCTGGTTGGATTGTAGTCTATATGGCTAACAGATAGAAGCTGGTTGGATTGTAGCTATATGGCTAACGGTTAGAGCTGGTGGATTGTAGTCTATATGGCTAACAGATAGAAGCTGGTTGGATGTTAGCCTATAGGCTAACGGTTAGAAGCTGGTGGATTGTAAGTCTTATGGCTACAGATAGAAGCTGGTGATTGTAGCCTATATGGCTAACGATAGAAGCTGGTTGGATTGTAGCCTATATGGCTAACAGATAGAAGCTGGTTGGATTGTAGCCTAATGGCTAACATATAGAAGCTGGTTGGATTGTAGCTATATTGGCTAACAGATAGAAGCTGGTTGGATTGTAGCCTATTATGGCTAAGCTGGATACAGCTGGTTGGATGTAGTCTATATGGCTAACGGATAAAGCTGGTGGATGTAGCCTATATGGCTAACGATAGATGCTGGTGGATTGTAGCCTTATGGTAACGAATAGAAGCTGGTTGGATTGCTAGCCTATATGGCTAAACAGATAGAAGCTGGTTGGATTGTAGCCTATATGGCTAACGGATACAAGCTGGTTGGACTGTAGTCTATATGGCTAACGATACAGCTGGTTGGACTGTAGCCTATATGGCTACGGTACAAGCTGGTGATTGTACTAATATGGCTACGGATACAAGCTGGTTGGATTGTAACCTATATGGCTAACGGATACAAGTGGTTGACTGTAAGTCTATATGGCTAACGGATACAAGCTGGTTGGACTGTGCCTATTATGGCTACGGATAACAAGCTGGTTGGACTGTAGTCTATATGGCTAACGGATTACAAGCTGGTTGGACTGTAGTCTGTATCGTATTATTCCATGCTGGCTTGGTCTTATCTGCAATCCAACCCACCAAACAAGATAATCGCCCGAACAGTCAACTTGTTTAAATTCAAGTTCAAAGTGCTTCCAATCTAAAAATGAGACAAACTGGATCATTCTCCTCACAAATACAGATTTAAAATGAGACAAACTGCATCAGTTCAGTCAGGATCAGGTTGATTCAGGATCAGTTCAGTCAGGATAGTTTGATCAGGATCAGTCAGGATCAGTTTGATGCAGGATATTCAGTCGGATCAAGTTTCAGTCAGGATCAGTTTGATCAGGATCAGTTCAGTCAGGATCAGTTCAGTCAGGATCAGTTTTGATCAGATCAGTTCAGTCAGTGATCAGTCAGGATCAGTTTGATCAGGATCAGTTCAGTCCAGGATCAGGTTTGGATCAGGATCAGTTTGATGCAGGATCAGTTCAGTCAGTGATCAGTTTGATCAGGATCAGTCAGGATCAGTTTTGATCAGGATAGTTCAGTCAGGATCAGTTTGATCAGGATCAGTTTGATCAGATCAGTTCAGTCAGGATAGTTCGTCAGGATCAGTTCAGTCAGGATCAGTTTGATCAGGATCAGTTTGATCAGGACAGTTTGATCAGGATAGTTTGATCAGGATCAGTTTGATCAGGATCAGTTCAGTCAGGATCAGTTCAGTCAGGATCAGTTTGATCAGGATCAGTTCAGTCAGGATCAGTTCAGTCAGGATCAGTTTGATCAGGATCAGTCAGGATCAGTTTGATCAGGATCAGTTCAGTCAGGATCAGTTTGATCAGGATTAGTTTGATCAGGATCAGTTCAGTCAGGATCAGTTTTGATCAGGATCAGTTCAGTCGATCAGTTCAGTCAGGATCAGTTCAGTTAGGATCAGTTCGTCAGGATAGTTTGATAGTTCAGTCAGGATCAGTTTGATCAGAATCAGTTCAGGTCAGGATCAGTTCAGTCAGGATCAGTTCAGTCAGGATCAGTTCAGTCACAAAGGAAGGACAGAAATCAGTCGGGACTCAAAACACAAACATTAAAACGCATCTGTCCCAACTGCCAAATCGTCTAAACGAGGTCTTTTTTACACACACACACACACACACACACACACACACACAACACACACACACAAACACACTACAACACACACCTTACCACCACTCATCTCTGCTAAACGAAACTTTTCATAAGCTCATTAAATCGGCTAATTTATAGTAGCACTAATTAACTCAACCAGTGATTATGAGTGTACTTTACAAGGAGAGCAGAGATACCGGAGGCCCTTCTGAGAGGAAGGGGGAAGAGGGAGATGGAGAGGGGACGAGGGAGAGAGAGAGAGAGAGAGAGAGAGAGAGAGAGAGAGAGAGAGAGAGAGAGAATATTTTATCTAATGAGCAGCTGCCGT
>NW_019944701.1:20951-41152 GCF_002910315.2 Salvelinus sp. IW2-2015
ATTGCGCAGGCGGGTTGTTGGTATTTGTAGTCTATAGCCGAGACGTCCAGATGTAAATCCCGCGATAAATTGAGAATCATTTCGAAATAAGCACTCGAGTATTTTATCTAGCGGCCGTGCGCCGCTTACCTAGTCTATCCACTTATATTAAGATGACTCGGAGCCTAGTGGTCTCAGATCAACAAAGGAAGTGAGCGCTTGTCCCAGCCAACAGCAGGGTCGTTAGCACGGTGACTGCCAGTGTAGACTATGGTGGTACCCTAGCAGGAAACATCTAACTCAACAGCCCTAGTTACACACCTTCACTGCAAGTGTATGCACACCACAAGCCACACACGGTCGGCCACTTTGATTAATCATCCAGATCTAGGCTTAGTTGACTATTTTGTAAAATGACATCGGGGTCCAAGGATCGGTAGGGATAGGTCAGTTTTACGAGGGTGTTTGGGCGCAACATGAGTGAAGGGAGCTTGTCGAAATGGACCGATTCTAGATTTAATTTTGGATCTGGCGATGCCTTAATCGTGATCTGGAGGCAAGTTTACAGTCTAACAGAACACCTAGGTATTTGTAGTTGTCCACATATTCTAATCTAAGAGTCAGAACTGTCCAGAGTAGTGATGCTGGACGGTGTAAGGTTGCGGCAGCGATCGGGTGAAGGAGCATGCATTAGTTTTGTGCTTTGCATGTTAAGAGCAGTGAGGCCACGGAATAGATAAGGGTATGGCATTGAAGCTCGTCTGGAGGTTAGTTAACACAGTGTCCAAAGCAAGGGCCCCAATGTAATAGAGGTGCGTCGTCTGCGTAGAGGTGGATCAGAAGAATCCCAACAGCAGCCAGAGGACATCAATGATGTGAGACAGAGAAGAGCGGCTCGAGGATTGAACCCCTGTGGCACCCATACGTAGACTGCCTCAGAGATCCGGACCAACAGGCTCCGATTTGACCACACTGACTGTCTGCGAAATAGTTGATAAACCAAGGCGTTGAGTCTGCCGATAAGAATGTGGTCTCTGGCAAGTCGAAAGCCTTGGCCAGGTCGATGAATACCGCTGCAAATATTGTCTCTTATCGATGGTGGTTTATGATATCCGTTCGTTTAGGACCTTGAGCGTGGCTGAGGTGCATCCCATGACCAGGCTCGGAAACCCAGATTTTGCATAGGCGGAGGAAGGTACGGTATGAGATTCCGAATGGCGGTGATCTGTTTGTTGACTGCGCTTTCGAGAGACCTTAGAAAGACAGGGTTAGGAATAGATCATAGGTCTGTAGCAGTTTGAGTCTAGAGTGTCTCGGGATGACGCGCAGCTTTCCAACTCTTTGGGGATCTCAGACCGATACCGAAAGAGAGCGTTGAAAGCAAGCCTAGTAATGGGGTTGCAACATTTTTGGCGGATCATTTTCCAGGAAGAAAGGGTCCTACGATAGTCTAAGCCCGTTTGATTGCTAGGGGTCAGTTTGCACTCTCTTCAAAACACAGCTATCTGATTTGGGTGAAGGAGAATGGGAGCGCTTGCAAGTTGCAGTGAGGTGTGCAAGGGCTGGTTGAGTATGTTTTCCGTGGTAAGGGGTAGCCAGGGGAAAGCAATGGCCAGCCCGTCAGAAAAAGGGTGCCTTATTGACATTCTCAATTATCGCGGATTTATTGCGGTGGAGACGTGTTCTTAAACACAGGGCCAGCCTCGAGAGTGCAGTGTGAGTGACGAGTCTATGAGCCAGAGGCTCTAAGCAGGGCCGGGTGGGAGTTGAGCTTTAACCATGTAGTCCAAGCAGTGGTCCTCGGGAGTTGGGTAATCTGAGTTAACCTGAGAAGTGGTCCAGCGAAAGGCTTCTTGTTGGTTGTTATTGAAGGTTTAGCACTACGATCCAGCAGGGGCGATGCAGGTTTGCTAATTGAGTCTATTGTTACTGGGAGAGAAGGCTCTCAGAAGGGCTCTCTGCTTTCGCGTATAGCTGCAACATTGGTATATATACCAGATGTCCACGCAGGGCTAAGGGTCTCGTCATGAAGATTAAAGCTGCGTACTTCACTAGCGCAGGCACAGGGGTGAGGCTGAAGTTTACATACGGCAGACACATTCTAGCAGGGGGGACCGGGGTTGTATGAGTTCAACCACCGGAGATTTGTTCCAGCATGGCGGTGCGTTGGTTGGTTATGAGTTAAGGCACACGCACAGGGTGCCGATGCTGCAGGGTCGAGTCTGTATGAAAATAACGGCGGCTGTAACTCTAGCTAGTGGCCTCTTGGTGTGGATAAGATATGAGTTGGTATACTCGATGCGGTACTAGGCGAGGGCCGCGAGTTATGTATGAGTCCATATATACCGACTCTAGGCAGAGGAGAGACGCTAGGATATTGATATGTAGATTAATACCGAGACGGGTCCAAAACAGCAGGTCCCCGCGGTTGTATGAGTTAACCTGAACCTCTGAGGCAGGAGTCGGGTTGTAATGGGTGAGTAAAGGCCCGAGGCTCTACGCATGAGGTCCTTGGGTTGCTCAATGAGAATACCTAACAATCTCTAGCAGGCGGCGTATGTTGCTAGGGAGTTACCGAAACTCGACGCTGGGAGGGCCTCCAGGCTTGAGTTAATTGCCTTTGAACTCTAGCAAGGCCTGGTGGTATCATTGTAGATATTAAAGCCGGGGTGTCCTCACAGGTGCCCTGTGGTTCGTATGGAGGTACACCGACACTGAACGCCCAAGTGGTCCGTGGCTGTGTTAATGAGGTTTAACCCAGCGCGGCAAACTCTAGCAGGGCAGGGTCGGTTGTATAGTAACGGGTCCATCGTAGAGCAGGGCCGGGTTGTATGAGTTAACTCATCTCGGCAGGGCCGGGTTGTATGAGTGTAACCGACTCTAGCTAAGGCCGGGTTGTATGAGTTAACCGAGTCCAGCAGGGCCGGGTGTATGAGTTAAACCGATCCGCGGGCCGGTGTATGAGTTACCGACTCTAGCAGGGCCGGGTTGTATGAGTTAACCGAGTCCAGCAGGCCGGGTTGTATGAGTTTAACCGACCTCTAGCAGGGCCGGGTTGTATGAGTTAACCGACTCTAGCAGGGCCGGGTTGTATGAGTTTAACCGAGTCCAGCAGGGCCGGGTTGTATGAGTTAACCAGACTCAGCAGGGCCGGGTTGTATGAGTTAACCATCTCTAGCAGGCCGGGTTGTATGAGTTAACCGACTCTAGCAGGGCCGGGTTGTAGGTTAATCGAGTTAACCGACTCTAGCAGGGCCGGTTGTATGAGTTAACCGATCTCTAGCAGGGCGGGGTTGTATGAGTTAACCGACTCTAGCAGGCCGGGGTTGTTATGAGTTACCATCTCTAGCAGGGCCGGGTTGTATGAGTTAACCGACTCTAGCAGGGCCGGGTTGTATGAGTTAACCATCTCTAGCAGGGTCGGGTTGTATGAGTTAACCGACTCTAGCAGGGCCGGGTTGTATGAGTTAACCATCTCTAGCAGGGTCGGGTTGTATGAGTTAACCGACTCTAGTGCGGGGGGTAATCGATACAGTATCGTATCAGGATATTATTTTTGATAATATATCATAGACAATATCGGGACATTACTTTTGTGCTAGTTGGCTGTACCTGCACCAAAACTCGTGTTTTTTTTTTCTTTCATAGCTTGTTCTCAATCTTCTTTTTAAATAGAGAACCAATTTATTTTCAGTACTTGTATTTCCACGAATGATCAAAACTTGTTTTCTCATGTCTCTCTCTCTCTCTTGTGCCTCTGCAGCAGACATGGTGAGCAATATGTTTGGAACATAGAATCGCAATAAAATCACAGTATCGAATCGCTGTACATCTCTTACCGGCACCTAAGTATGGTAATAATATCGTATAGTGAGGTCCTAGGCAATTCCCAACCCTAGTGGTTAGAGAGTTGGGCCAATAACCGAAAGGTAGCAAGATCAAATCCCCGAGCTGACAAGGTAAAAATATGTCGTTCTGCCCCCTGAACAAGGCAGTTAACCCACTGTTCCTAGGCCGTCATTGTAAATAAGAATTTGTCCTTAACTGACTTGCCTAGTTAAATAAAGGTAAAATAAAAACAAATAAAATAGTGTATTGGCGGGCTGACTGACTCATGCAGAGTCAGGTTATCGGGCCAAAAGGGCCCCTCTCACATTCTGTCCCTCAGCCATTCATTCAGCATCTCACACCGAATATTCATGAAGCGACCAGGAGATGAGCCAATGGCTGTTGCTCTCTGTTGGGTGTTTATGGGGATTGGGTGAGGGAAGAGGTATAATAAATCAGAAAATCAGGTCCCGTCTGGATCTCAGCATCTCCAGTTGGACCTCCTCAGAGCCATCAGACAAGCAACAGGACAGTATATAGGAACAAGGTGGAAACCTATTAAACCACCTCCAATGCTCCAGTCCATTACGGATTACAAAGGAAGACTCAGCCGTGATCTGCCCAACGATGCCTCTCTACCAGACCAACTCAATGCATTTTATGCACGCTTCTGATAAAAACAACAATGAGCAGCGCATGAGGGTCCCCGTCAACCCAGAGGACCGGGTGATCTCTCTCTCTCTCTCTCTCTCTCTCTCCGAGGTCGACGTGAGTAAGGTCTTTAATGAGGTCAAGACTCACAAGGGCCAGAGCATGAAACAAACCAGCTGGCAAGAATCTCCTTGTACCAGTCTGTAGCCTCAAAAGTCTCAAATTGACTACCATCATCCCTGCTCCCAACAACTATAAAACAATGACTACCGCCCTGTAGCACTCACATCTGTAATCGTGAAGTGTTTTGAGAGGCCGGTTATGGCTCACAGCAACGCCATCATCCCAGACCCACTCCAATTCGCATACCATCCCAACAGATCCACAGATGACGCAATTTGTCAGTCATAGCTTAGTCCCCACTCCCCAGACCAACAGAGCTCAGTCATAGCTCAGTCCCCACTCCCCAGGCCAACAGAGCTCAGTCCCTGTAAAGTCCCTGCTGTGAAATACAACACAGTACACAGTTAACCAAGTGAAATCCTCAGTTGTCATTCAAATCCAATTCTAAACTTTCCTTCTGCAAATAAAACAAGCTCCTAATATTCACCGTAGCGGCTTCACAAAAACACCTCATCACATACAAAAGTACAATATTTGTCCGTTTTTTATTTAGACTAGTCAGTCAGACCAGGTGGGAACAAGCAGCACTGGAGTCAAAGAGAAAATAAAACAACAATAAAACAACAACTACTGCCAATTATTTTGGGGGATTACAATCCCTTATCACATGCAATAGAAAACTATTTGGCTTGTTTTGTTAGTCAGTCAGTCAGTCAGTCAGTCAATCAGTCAATCAGAGTCAGTCAGTCAATCAGAGTCAGTCAGTCAGTCAGTCAGTCAGTCAGTCAGTCAGTCAGTCAGTCAGAGTCAGTCAGTCAGTCAGTCAGTCAGTCAATCAGGTGGCAACAAACACTGGACTCAAAGAAGGGCGACAAGAGTATTTTCTAATGTTCTACAAACAACGGCTGGACTAGGTGTGAAAGCAGGTTTTATTTCCCTTCATCTAAAAGGGATTAGACAGTTAATCCAACAACAGTAGCACATCCATATTCTGGTAACTCTTACATGCTGACCAGATCGGACACGTCGTGTGTGCGAGCGTCGCAAAATAAATTTGCGCGCGTCAACGAGCGTCTGCGACGCCAAGGGCTAAAATAGAACTCCATTCTATTTCTGACGCAGATCGCGCTGAAAGTCCTGCCTCTCCCATCTCCTCATTGGTTTATAGAAGCAGGTACCCACGTGCCATCTCCTCATTGGTTATACCCACGTGGGTGATTGAAAGACGAACTGTTTTGCCGGTCGTCGTGGAAATACTATGAAAGTTTAGATGCCAATCACCACATAAGTTCAAAGATGAAAAAGCCTGGAAGGAGGAGAGATGACTAGAAACGATTCGGTTGACCGTTTTATGTGTGGATTAATTGTCGGGGTAGAGGACCTTGTGCATTTCAGGTAAAATAACAACTCAATGTTTATATCCCAGGACAAATTAGCTAGCAACAGCAAGCTAGCTAAATAGGACAAATTAGCTAGCAAGTGCAAGATAGCTAGCTAAATTGCCAGACATGTTTAATGCTTTTCGACCTGTCCCCAAATTAATGTCATTGGTTCAGAGTTTGTTTTGATATTTTAACCTGCGTGTCGTGATCGCGTTTGGTGTGGGGGGGACAAAATTAATTTATGCACGATGGCGCAGCCGGTTTGGGTTCCGTGAGTCCTGATGATACACACACACACACACACACAGTAACCTGCAATCAGCTGTTAGCTGTTACCAATGACATGTTGTCCTATCAATGTCAACTGGAATAACACTGAAAAGGTGAGACTGTGTACGCGTGCTTGAATGTGTGTGCCACTATTTACGTGTGTGTGTGTGTATCAGCACACGTCTGTTCGGCTGGCGTCTAGCCTGGTCGCTCCTGTGGGCGTGCTTACCCTGGTCGCTCCTGTGGGGTGCTTTGACCCTGGTCCTCCTGTGGGGTGCTTGACCCTGGTCGCTCCTGGGGGTGCTTGACCTCGGTCGTCCTGTTGAGTGCTTGACCCTGGTCGCTCCTGTGGGTGCTTGACCCTGTGCTTCCTGTGGGGTGCTTGACCCTGGTCGCTCCTGTGGGGTGCTTGCCCTGTCGACTCCTGTGGAGTGCTTGGAACCCTGGTCGTCCTGTGGGGGTGCTTGACCCTGGTCGCTCCTGTGGATGTGCTTGACCCTGTCGCTCCTGTGGGGTGCTTGACCCTGGTCGCTCCTGTGGGTGCTTGACCCTGGTCGCTCCTGTGGGGTGCTTGACCCTGGTCGCTCCTGTGGGGTGCTTGGACCCTGGTCGCTCCTGTGGGGTGCTTGACCCTGGTCGCTCCTGTGGGTGCTTGACCCTGGTCGCTCCTGTGGGGTGCCTTGACCCTGGTCGCTCCTGTGGGGTGCTTGACCCTGGTCGCTCCTGTGGGTGATTGACCCTGGTCGCTCCTGCTGGGTCACTCTGGACAGGAGTGTCTGCTGGATGTTTTAAAATTATATATATATATATTTTTTTTTAATGTGTTTGTACAGTATTCTTGGTAAAAAAAATGGTATCTCTTGTTGAATGACAAACACTTAATTGAAGAATCCCAACTGTTGACCAATCCCAACTGTTGGACCAATCACAACTGTTAACATCACAACTGTTTGACCAATCACAGACGAATGGGGTAGACTTCGGCATTGCCTCAAGATAAAAATTTGTTCACGCAACTTAAGAAAAAAAACCTTGCCGAAATGTCGTCATAAAACAGTTTGGGGGGCTTTACCACATTAGGCTGAGTGACGTGATGGTTCGGTAAGAGAGAGTAACTGATTGGTTCCGTAAGAGAGTAACGTATTGTTCGGAAGACTTGATTGGTTCGGTAGAGAGGTGAGTGATTGGTTCGGTAGATGAGGTGACGCGTGATTGGTTCGGTAGAGAGAGTGACGTGATTGCGTTCGGTAGAGAGAGAGTAACGTGAAATTGGTTCGGCTAAGAGATGTGACGTGATTGGTTCCGGTTAGAGAAGTGTGACGTGATTGGTTCGGTAGAGGAGAGTGACTGTAGATTGGTTGGTAGAAGGAGTGAGTGATTGGTTCGGTAGAGAGAGTGACGTGATTGGTTCAGTAGAGATCAGTGACGTGATTCGGCTTCGGTAGAGAGCAGTGACGTGATTTGGTTCGGCTAGAGAGTTGTGACGTGATTGGTCGGGTAGAGGAGGAGTAACGTGATTGGTTCGGTTAGAGAGAGTGCGTTCGATTGGTTTCGGTAGATGAAGAGTGACCGTGATTTGGTTCGGTAGAGAGTGGACGTTGATTGGTCCGGTAGAGAGTGTGACGTGATTGCGTTCGGTAACGAGAGAGCATAACGTGATTTGGTTCGGTAGGAGAGGAAGTAACGTGATTGTTCGCGTAGAGAGTTGACGTGTTGGTTCCGTTAGAAGAGTAGTGACTTGATTGGTTCGGTTAGCAGAGATAACGTGATTGTTCGGTAGAAGAGAGTAACAGTGATTGGTTCGGTAGAGAGTGTTGACGTTGATTGCGTTCGGTAGGAGAGCTGTGACGTGATTGGTTCGGTAAGAGAGATGTTACGTGATTGGTTCGGGTAGAGAGATGTGACGCCGTGATTGGTTCGGTAGAGAGGTGTGACGTTGATTGCGTTTCAGCGTAGAGACGTGTGACTGATTGTTCGGATATGAAGAGAGTGACGTGATTGGTTCGGTAGAGAGTGGCGTATTGGTTGTAGATGAGAGTAACGGGATTGGTTCGGTAGGAGAGAGTGACGTGTGATTGGTTCGGTAGAGAGAGATGACGTGATTGGTTCGGTAGACGAGTGTGACGTGATTGGTTCGGTAGAGGAGATGTGACGTTGATTTGGTTCGGTAGAGAGAGTAGCGTGATTGGTTCGTTAGAGAGAGTAACGTGATTGGTTCAGGGTAGAGAGACTGCTGACCTGTTGATTGGTTCGGTTAGACGGCTGTGACGTGATTGGTCTGTTCGGTTATATGAGAGCAGTAACGTGATTTGGTTCGTAGAGGAGCAGTAACGTGATTGGTTCGGCTAGAGAGTGTTGACGTGATTGGTTCGGGTAGAGAGGCTGTTGAACGTCAATTGGTTCGGTAGAGAGTTGTGACGTTGATTGGGTTCGTAGAGAGTGTGACGTGATTGTTCAGCTTAGAGAGCTGTGACGTGACTTGGTTCGTAGAAGAGCTGTGACGTGATTGGTTCGGTTTTAGAGAGTGTGGACGTGATTTGGATTCGGTAAGAGGAGAAAGCTGAACTGTGTTGGTTCGGTAGAGAGTGTGACGTTGATTTGGTTCGGATATAGAGAGTGTACGTGATTGGTTCCGGATTAGTCAGGTTTGTGACCGTGATTGGTTCGTTAGAGAGGTAGAGCTCGTGATTGGTTCGGTAGAGAGTGTGACGTGATTGGTTCGCGTTAGAGAGTGTGACTAGAATGATTTGGTTCGGTAGAAGATGTTGAGTGATTTGGTTCGTTAGGAGAGACAATGTGACGTGATTGGCTTCGGTAGAGAGAGTGACGTGATTGGTTCGTAGAGAGAGTGACGTGATTGGTTCCGGTAGAGAGACAGTGACGTGATTGCGATTCGGTAGTAGAGTCTGTGACGTGATTGGTTCGGTTAGTAGCAGCAGTTGTAGACGTGATTTGGTCGGTAGAGAGAGTGACGTGATTGTCTCGTAGAGAGCGGTGTGACGTGATTGGTTCGGTGAGAGAGTTGACGTGATTGGTTCGGTAGAGAGTGTGACGTTATGTTCGGTAGAGCAGTGTGACGTGATTGGTTCGGTTAGAGAGCTGCTTGACGTGATTGGTTCAGTTAAGAGAGTGTGACGTGATTGGTTCGTCTGAGAGGTGTGACGTGATTGGTTCGGTAAGAGAGTGTGACGTGACTTTGGTTTCGGTAGAGAGTGTGACGTTTATTGGTTCGGGTTTAGGCTAGACTAGATGAGAGTGACGTGATTGGTTTCGGGTAGAGAGTGTGAGTGATTGGTTCGGTAGAGAGTGTACGTGGATTGGTCGGTAGAGAGTGTGACGTTGATTGGTTCGGTAAGAGAGTGTGACGTGATGGTTTCGGTAGGAGTGTGACGTGATTGGTCGGTAAGAGAGTGACGTGATTGGTTCGGCGTAAGAGAGTGTTGACGTGTATTGAGTTCGGTAGAGGTGTGACGTGTTGGTCGGTTAGAGAGCTGTTGACGTGATTGGTTCGTAGAGAAGCGAGTGACCGTGATTGGTTCGGTTAGAGAGTGTGACGTGATTGGTTCGGTAGAGAGGAGTGACGGGATTGTCGGATAGGAGAGTTGACGTGATTGGTCGGTAGAGAGTGTGACGTGATTGGTTCAGGTTAGCGAGTGTGAGCCGTGATTGTTTCGGTCTAGGGGTGTGACGTGAATTGGTTCGGTTAGGAGAGTGGACGTGATTGGTTCGGGTAGAGAGAGTGACGTTGATGGTTCCGGTAGAGCAGTGTGACGTGATTGTGTTCCGGTAGAGCGAGCTGTGACGTGATTGGTTCGGATAGAAAGAGTCTGACGTGATTTTGTCGGTAGAGGTGTGACGTGATTGGTTCGGTAAGGAGAGAGTGACGTGATTGGTTCGAGGTAAGAGTGTGACGTGATTGGTTCGGTAGAGAGAGTGCCGTGATTGGTTCGGTTTATTGAGAGAGTTGACGTGATTGGTTCGAGAAGTGTTGACGTGATTGGTTTCGGTAGAGAGTGTGGACCGTGATTGGTTCGGTTTAGAGAGTGTGACGTGATTGCGTTCCCGGTAGAGAGTGTGACGTTGATTGGTTCAGTAGGAGAGATGTGACTGTGATTTGGTTCGGTAGAGAGTGTGCAGTTGATTGGTTCGGTGAGAGACTGTGACGTTGTTGGTTCGCGTAGAGAGTGTTGACTGTGATTGGTTCGGTTTAGAGAGATGTGAACGTGTTGGTTCCGGTTTAGAGAGTGTGACGTGATTTGGTTCGGTAGAGAGTGTGACGTGATTGGTTCGGTTATAGGAGCTGTGACGTGATTGCGTTCCGGTAGAGAGTGTGACGTGATTGGTTCGGTAGAGAGGGAGTAACGTGATTTGGTTCCGTAAGAGAGGTGACGTGATTGGTTTCGGTAGAGAGTCTGTGACGTGATTGGTTTGGAGAGAGTGCTGGACCGTGATTGGTTCGAAGAGAGATGTGAGTGATTGGTCTTCGGGTAGGAGCCTGTACGTATTGGTTCGGTTAGAGAGTGATGACGTGATTTGGTTCGGTAGAGAGTGTTGACGTTGATACTGGTTCGGTAGGAGAGTGTGACGTTGGATTGGTTCGGCTTAGAGAGTGGTGACGTGATTGAGTTCGGTTAGAGAGAGTGAACGTGATTGGTTCGGTAGAGAGTGATGACGTGATTTGGTTTCGGTTAGAGAGTGTGGACGTGATTGGCTTCGGTTATAGAGAGTGTTGACGTGATTGCCGTTCGGTAGGGAGAGTGTGACGTATTGGTTCGGTTAGGAGGAGGTGTGACGTGCTTGATTGGTTCGGTAGAGAGTGTGACGTGATTGTGTTCACGGATTTAGAGAGAAGTGACGTGATTGGTTCGGTAGGAGAGCTGTGACGTGATTGGTCGGATAGAGAGCCCGGTGTGACGTGGATTGGTATCGGTAGAGAGTTGTTGACCGTGATTTGGTCGGTAGAGTAGTTGTGAGGATTGGTTCGCGGTAGAGAGCTGTGACGTGATTGGTTCGGCTTAGAGAGTGTGACGTTGATTGGTTCGGTTAGGAGAGCTGTGACGTGGATTGGTTCGCGGTAGAGAGTGCTGCGGTGGATTGGTTCGGTAGAGAGTGTGACGTGATTGGTTCGGTAAGAGAGTGTGACGTGATTGGTTCGGTTTAGAGAGTGGGTGACGTGATTGGTTCGGCTAGGAGAGCAGTGACCGTTGATTCGGTTCGGTAAGAGAGCGTGACAGTGATGAGTTCCGGCTAGAGAGCGTAACGTGATTGGTTTCGTAGGAGCGTGACGTGATTGGTTTCGGTAGAAGAGCGTTGACGTTGATTTGGTCGGTTAGAGAGCGTGACGTGATTGGTTTCGGTAGAGGTGTGACGTGATTGGTTCCGGTAGAGCAGTGTGACGTGATTGCGCGTTCGGTAGAAGCTGTGGAGTGATCTGGTTCGGTAGAGAGGTGTGAGTGATTGGTTCGGTAGAGAGTTTGACGTGATTGGTTCGGTTAGAGAGTGTGACTGTGATTTGGTTTCCCGGTGGAGACTGTGACGTTGATTGGTTCGAGTAGAGAGAGTGACGTTATTGTTCGGTAGAGACGTGTGACTTGAGTTGGTTCGGTAAGCAGAGTTGTGACGGATTGGTTCGGTAGAGAGTGTGACGTGATTGGTTCGGCTAGAGAGTGTGCGTGGATTGGTTCTGTAGGAGGTGACGTGATTGGTTCTTAGGGGAGAGTGTGACCGTGATTGGTTCGGTTTAGAGAGATGTGACAGTTGATTTGGCTTCGGTAGAGAGAGGAGTGACGCTGATTGGTTCGGTAGAGAAGATGTGACGTTGATTGGCTTCGGGTGATAGAGAGTGTGACGTCTGACCTTGCCGTTCGGTAGAGCAGTTGTGACGTTGATTGGTTCGGTATTAGAGAGTGTGACGTGATTGGCTGCGTCAGAGAGTGTGACGTTGATTGGTTCGGTATAGAGCTGTGACGTGAATTTGGTTCGGTAGAGAGTGTGCGTGATTGGTTCGGTAGAGAGTGTGACGTGGATTGGTTCGGTATAGAGGTGTGACGGATGATTGGTTGGTAGAGAGGTGGTGACGTTGCATTGGTTCGGTAGAGAGTGTGACGTGATTGGTTCGGATAAAGAGGTTGACGTGATTGGTTTCGGTAGAGAGGTGTGACGTGATTGGTTCGGCTGGAGTGTGCGGATGGTTCTAGAGAGTGTGACGTGATGTCGGTAGAGAGTGTGACGTGATTGGTTCGTGATTGAACGGAATTCGGTAGAGGTTGACGTGATTTGGTTCAGCGGTAAGAGATGCGTGACGTGATTGGTTCGGTAGAGAGTGTGACGTGATGTTCTAGGAGTGTGGTATGTGGTAGAGGTGTTTCGACGTGATTGGTGTTCGGTAGAGAGAGTGACGTGATTGGTTCGGTAGAGAGTGTGCACGTGATTGTTGCGGTAGAGAGTGTGGCGTTGATTGGTTCGGTAGAGAGTTGACCGTGAATTGTTTTCGGTAGAATGTTGTGCACCGTTGATTGGTTCAGGTAGTAGAGAGTGTGACGTGATTGGTTCTGGTAGAGAGTGTGACGTGATTGGTTTCGGCTAAGAGGAGTGATGGACGTGGATTTGGTTGTAGAGAGTTGACGTGATTGGTTCGCGTAGAGAGTGGTGACGTGATTGGTTGGTAGAAGGAGTGTGACGTGATTGTTTCGGTAGAGAGCTGTGACGTGATTGGTTCGGTAGAGAGTGGTGACGTGATTGGTTCAGGATAGAGAGTGTGACGTGGACTTGTTCGGGTGGTTATCTTTGAGGAGTGTGACGTGATTGGTTCGGTAGAGAGGGTACGTGATTGGTTGGTAGAGAGAGTAGACTGATTGGTTGGTAGAGAGAGTACAGTGTGTTTCGGGAAACGATAGATTGGTGCGGCGTAGAGAAGAGTTAACGTGATTGGTTCGTAGAGAGAGTAACGTGATTCGGTTTCGGTAGAGAGAGGTGTGTCCGTTCCATGAATGAATGACTGCAGGTGTTAATAAACCTTCTGACACACAATCAATATTACCCAGAACAAACCAGCACTGTTTTTCACTACTTCAATAGCCAGTAACCTTTAATAGAACAGGGGTTGGGCTGTTATCAGTCAGTTAATGTGGTGTGACTAACCCTGGAACCAGGAACACAATGCTGATGTAAATCAATCCATCAATACTTTTTATGTGGACACACACACACACGCGCACGCACGCACGCAACGAACACACACACACACACAACGAACACACAAACACACACGTGACACACCACACACGCACGCACACAGCACACACTTCTATATATCTACTGCATCTTGCCATCTTTATGTAATACATGTTACCATTAGCCACTTTAAACTATGCCACTTTATGTTTACATACCCTACAGTAGCTCATCTCATATGTAATACGTACTCTATACCATCTACTGCATCTTGCCTATGCCGTTCTGTACCACCACCTCATTTCATATATCTTTATGTACATATTCTTTATCCCTTTACACTTGTGTGTGTATAAGGTAGTAGTTGTGCGAATTGTTAGGTTAGATTACTTGTTGGTTATTACTGCATTGTCGGAACTAGAAGCACAGGCATTCGCTACACTCGCATTAACATCTGCTAACCATGTGTATGTGAACTAATAAAATTTGATTTGATTTGATTTCTACAGTGGCTGTGAGTGGGCTTAACTCTAGAGAAACAGAAGAGGGAAAAGAATCATTCACTAAAATATCAACATGGAGTCATTGTATGTCCCCGTGTCCCTACGTATAGTGTCCCCATGTCCCTACGTATAGCTGTCCCGCTGTCCACTACATAGTGTCCCCGTGTCCCTACAATAGTGTCCCCGTGTCCCTGCAGTGTCCCCGTGTCGCTACATAGTGTCCCATGTCCCCACATAGTGTCCCCATGTCCCTACTAGGTGTTCCGCCATGTCCCTACATAGTGTCCCCATGTCCCTACATAGTGTCCCCATGTCCCTACATAGCTGTGTCCCCATGTCCCTACATAGTGTCCCCATGTCCCTACATAGAGTCTCGCATGTCCCTACATAGTGTCCCCATGTCCCTACATAGCGTTCCGTGTCCCTAACTATCGCCCCCGTGTCCCCTACATAGTGCACTACAGACTATAGTGATCAGAGCCCTATATAGGGACTAGAGGGTCATTGGGACAGATCCAAGATGTCCATACTAATTAGGCCCTAGTGGGGAATTACAGACATGGTCTTTACTATGGCAGAATGTCTCTTAATTGGATGGTCTTTACTATGCAGAATGTCTCTTATTGGATGGTCTTTAACTATGCAGAATGTCTCTTATTGGATGGTCTTTACTATGCAGAATGTCTCTTATTGGATGGTCTTACTATGCAGATATGCTCTTTATTGGATGGTCTTTACTATGGCAGAATTCTCTTATGGATGGTCTTTACCTACTGAGAATGTTCTCTATTGGTATGGTTCTTTTTAGCTATGGAGAATGTCTCTTATTGGACTGGTCCTTTACTACTGTAGAATGTAATGCTTATTGGATGGTCTTCTTACTACTGAGGAATGTCTCTTATTGGATGGTCTTTACTATGCAGAATGTCCTGCTTTATTGGATGGTCCTTTTACACTACTGCATGAATGTCTCTTTATTGGATGGTCTTTACTATGCAGCAATGTCTCTTTACTTGGGATGGTCTTTATAGCTGAGTAATGTTCTTAATTGGGTATGGTCTTTACTAGAATGCAGTAATGCTCTTATTGATGTCTTTATATGCGATGTCTCTTATGGAGGTTTTACTATGCAGAAGTCTCTTAGTGTGGTCTTACATTGGATTCATTGGATGGGTTTACTAATGCAGAAGTGGCTCTTTATTGGATGGTCTTTACTACTTGAGGAATGTCTCTTATTGGATGGTCTTTACTATGCAGAATGTCTCTTATTGGATGGTCTTACTATGGCAGAATGTCTGCTTATTGGATGGTCTTTACTACTGAGAAATGTCTCTTATTTGGATATGGTTCTTTACTATGCAGAATGTCTCTTATTGGATGGTACTTACTACTGAGAATGTATCTTATTGAAGGTCTTTACTATGCCAGAATGTCTGCCTATATTTGGATGGTCTTTACTATGCGGCAGAATAGTTCTTTAGGATGCGCTTTATTGGATGTCTATGATCGGTCTTTACCTATGCAGATGTCTCTTTATTGGATGGTCATTTACTATGCGAATGTCTCTTATTGGATGGTCTTTACTATGCAGAATGTCTCTTTATTGATGGACTATGGATGTTCTTTACTATGGATCACTTAGAATGTCTCTTATTGGATGGTTCTTTACTATGCAGCAATGTCTCTTATTGATGGTCTTTACTATGCAGGAATTGTCTCTTATTGGATGGTCTTTACTATGCAGAATGTCTCTTATTGGATGGTCTTTACTATGCAGAATGTCTCTTATTGGATGGTCTTTACTACTGAGAATGTATCTTATTGAATGGTCTTTTTGTCCAGCCCCTGTGAATAGTTCGGTACCTAAACCATCTCCTTTCCCTGGTTAAAACCTATGGCTATGTATTAATGAACCCACTTCTCAACGGTAAACTCTGCTTTGAACCAGCTGTGTACAGGAAGTGTACAGGTGGTACTACTTTACATTTCAGATATTTAATATAAACCTCCCAGAAATGAATGAATATTTAAAAGTAATTTCCTATTCATGCTGAGAACGTGTTGATCATGTATTTGGAAGCCAGCCAGGTAACAGTTTTCCATTTGGAACCCAGCCAGGTAACATTGGAACCCAGCCAGCTAACAGGGTTCCATTTGGAACCCAGCCAGGTAACAGGGTTCCATTTGGAACCCAGCCAGGTCAGCCAGGTAACAGGGTTCCATTTGGAACCCAGCCAGGTTACAGGGTTCCATTTGGAACCCAGCCAGGTAACAGGGTTCCATTTGGAACCCAGCCAGGTTACAGGGTTCCATTTGGAACCCAGCCAGGTAACAGGGTTCCATTTGGAATGCAGCCTGTTCTGGGGGTCTTAAGAAAGCTCAGAGAAAGTGAAGAACGTAATGTCCTCCAACCAGATTTCACCCTCTTATAGCAACTAGAAAGACAGCGAATGGCTGAGTAGCAACCAGAGCAGCTCTATATGGTCACCTGACACACAGCCAATAGGATCATTTCACCTGGCTTTAGTTCATACATCTCATCTTCAATGCGTTTCAGTTCAACGGGTTAATCAAAACACAGCCAGGATCTCCCTGTAAGGATATTCTGCTTTTTCTGTAGACTCACAGACAAACCTTCAGAGCACACCGATCAAAACTAGGCTACATCCATTCACCCATTTTGGTTTGGTATGAGTCTCTTTAAGATAATCTACTAGCATACATACAGGTCATACCTCCCCCAGTCAGTCTCTAATATACACATAACCTGCATACCTCCCCCAGTCAGTCTCTAACATACACATAACCTGCATACCTCCCCCAGTCAGTCTCTAACATACACATAACCTGCATACCTCCCCCAGTCAGTCTCTAATATACACATAACGTATATTAGAGACTGACTGGGGGAGGTATGCAGGTTATGTGTATATTAGAGACTGACTGGGGGGGGGTATGCAGGTTATGTGTATGTTAGAGACTGACTGGGGGAGGTATGCAGGTTATGTGTATGTTTAGAGACTGACTGGGGGGAGGTATGCAGGTTATGTGTATGTTAGAGACTGACTGTGGGAGGTATGCAGTTATGTGTATGTTAGAGACTGACTGGGGGAGGTATGCCAGGTTATGTGTATGTTAGAGACTGACTGGGGGAGGTATGCAGGTTATGTGTATTTAGAGACTGACTGGGGGAGGTATGCAGGTTATGTGTATGTTAGAGACTGACTGGGGGGTATGCAGGTTATGTGTATGTTAGAGACTGACTGGGGGAGGTATGCAGGTTATGTGTATGTTAGAGACTGACTGGGGGAGGTATGCAGGTTATGTGTATGTTAGAGACTGACTGGGGGAGGTATGCAGGTTATGTGTATGTTAGAGACTGACTGGGGGAGGTATGCAGGTTATGTGTATGTTAGAGACTGACTGGGGGAGGTATGCAGGTTATGTGTATATTAGAGACTGACTGGGGGAGGTATGCAGGTTATGTGTATGTTAGAGACTGACTGGGGTGGTATGCAGGTTATGTGTATGTTAGAGACTGACTGGGGGAGGTATGCAGGTTATGTGTATGTTAGAGACTGACTGGGGGAGGTATGAAGGTTATGTGTATGTTAGAGACTGACTGGGGGAGGTATGCAGGTTATGTGTATATTAGAGACTGACTGGGGGAGGTATGCAGGTTATGTGTATGTTAGAGACTGACTGGGGGAGGTATGCAGGTTATGTGTATGTTAGAGACTGACTGGGGGAGGTATGCAGGTTATGTGTATATTAGAGACTGCCTGGGGAGGTATGCAGGTTATGTGTATGTTAGAGACTCACTGGGGAGGTATGCAGGTTATGTGTATATATAGAGACTGAACTGGGGGAGGTATGCAGGTTATGTGTATATTAGAGCTGACTGGGGGAGGTATGCAGGTTATGTGTATGTTAGAGACTGACTGGGGGAGGTATGCAGGTTATGTGTATGTTAGAGACTCACTGGGGGAGGTATGCATGTTATGTGTATATTAGAGACTGACTGGGGGAGGTATGCAGGTTATGTGTATGTTAGAGACTGCCTGGGGGAGGTATGCAGGTTATGTGTATGTTAGAGAACTGACTGGGGGAGGTATGCAGGTTATGTGTATATTAGAGACTGACTGGGGGAGGTATGACCTGTATGTATGCTAGTAGATTATCTTAAAGAGACTCATACCAAACCAAAATGGGTGAATGGATGTAGCCTAGTTTTGATCGGTGTGCTCTGAAGGTTTGTCTGTGAGTCTACAGAAAAAAGCAGAATATCCTTACAGGGAGATCCTGGCTGTGTTTTGATTAACCCGTTGAACTGAAACGCATTGAAGATGAGATGTATGAACTAAAAGCCAGGTGAAATGATCCTATTGGCTGTGTGTCAGGTGACATATAGAGCTGCTCTGGTTGCTACTCAGCCATTCGCTGTCTTTTCTAGTTGCTATAAGAGGGTGAAATCTGGTTGGAGGACATTACGTTCTTCACTTTCTCTGAGCTTTCTTAAGACCCCAGAACAGGCTGCATTCCAAATGGAACCCTGTTACCTGGCTGGGTTCCAAATGGAACCCTGTAACCTGGCTGGGTTCCAAATGGAACCCTGTTACCTGGCTGGGTTCCAAATGGAAACCCTGTACCCTGGCTGGGTTCCAAATGGAACCCCTGTTACCTGGCTGACTGGCTGGGTTCCAAATGGAACCCTGTTACCTGGCTGGGTTCCAAATGGAACCCTGTTAGCTGGCTGGGTTCCAATGTTACCTGGCTGGGTTCCAAATGGAAAACTGTTACCTGGCTGGCTTCCAAATACATGATCAACACGTTCTCAGCATGAATAGGAAATTACTTTTAAATATTCATTCATTTCTGGGAGTTTTATATTAAATATCTGAAATGTAAAGTAGTACCACCTGTACACTTCCTGTACACAGCTGGTTCAAAGCAGAGTTTACCGTTGAGAAGTGGGTTCATTAATACATAGCCATAGGTTTTAACCAGGGAAAGGAGATGGTTTAGGTACCGAACTATTCACAGGGGCTGGACAAAAAGACCATTCAATAAGATAACATTTCTCAGTAGTAAAGACCATCCAATAAGAGACATTCTGCATAGTAAAGACATCCAATAAGAGACATTCTGCATAGTAAAGACATCCAATAAGAGACTTCTGCATAGTAAAGACCATGCCAATTAAAGAGACATTCTGCATAGTAAAGACCATCCAATAAAGAGACATTCTGCATAGTAAAGACCATCCAATAAGAGACATTCTGCTAGTAAAGACCATCCAATAGAGACATTCTGCATAGTAAGACCATCCATAAGGACATTCTGCATAGTAAAGACCATCCATAGAGACATTCTCAGTAGTAAAGACCATCCAATAAGAGACATTCTGCATAGTAAAGACCATCCAATAAGAGACATTCTGCATAGTAAAGACCATCCAATAAGAGACATTCTCAGTAGTAAAGACCATCCAATAAGAGACATTCTGCATAGTAAAGACCATCCAATAAGAGACATTCTCAGTAGTAAAGACCATCCATAAGAGACATTCTGCATAGTAAAGACCATCCAATAAGAGACATTCTCAGTAGTAAAGACCATCCAATAAGAGACATTCTGCATAGTAAAGACTCATCCAGTAATGAGACATTCTCAGTAGTAAAGACCATCACAATAAGAGACATTCTGCAATAGTAAAGACCTTCCAATAAGAGACATTCTGCATAGTAAAGACCATCCAATAAGAGACATTCTCAGTAGTAAAGACCATCCAATAAGAGACATTCTGCATAGTAAAGACCACTCCAATAAGAGACATTCTGCATAGTAAAGACCATCCAATAAGAGACATTCTCAGTAGTAAAGACCATCCAATAAGAGACATTCTGCATAGTAAAGACCATCCAATAAGAGACATTCTCATAGTAAAGACCTTCCAATAAGAGAATTCTGCATAGTAAAGACCATCCAATAAGAAGACATTCTCATAGTAAAGACCATCCAATAGAGACATTCTGCATAGTAAAGACCATCCAATAAGAGACATTCTGCATAGTAAAGACCATCCAATAAGAGACATTCTGCATAGTAAAGACCATCCAATAAGAGACATTCTGCATCTAGTAAAGACCATCCAATAAGGACATTCTGCATAGTAAAGACCATCCAATAAGAGACATTCTGCATAGTAAAGACCATCCAATAAGAGACATTCTGCATAGTAAAGACCATCCAAGTAAGCATCTAAGAACATTTCTGCATAGTAAATGACCAT
>NW_019944701.1:44872-49444 GCF_002910315.2 Salvelinus sp. IW2-2015
ATACACATAACCTGCATACCTCCCCCAGTCAGTCTCTAACATACACATAACCTGCATACCTCCCCCAGTCAGTCTCTACTGTAATATAATAATATATAAACCTGTCACCGTGCATCTGAACACCATGTGGGTCTGTATTCTTAAAACTGAAGGATATACAGTCTCAGGTTGTGTTTCTAAACAAAGCAGGGAGCAGAGGACCAGTGGACTAGTGATAAATCCTAAACAATGACAGACTAAAAGACAGAAAGGCAGAACGGGCAAGTAATAGAGATCCTGAACCAACAGCTTGGGCAAACACCGGACGCCAACACGTTGGAGTTGTAACATAACGGTCACCATAGCAACGGCACAACCGTCTCTAGGCTCCTCGTCACTCAGGCAGCCTGAACTGTTTTGGTCAGTTCCTGTTGACTGAGAATCTGGTTTGAGCAAAAAGCAAGGCCCTGAATCACTGATGTCGATCGCACGATGAGTACTTTAAGACTATTTGGTGATACGAGTTGATCTGTAGAGCAGTGATTCTGTGCAGAGTACAGAGTACAGTACTTACTACAGTCTATCAATGAGTACAGAGTACAGTACTTACTACAGTCTATCAATGAGTACAGAGTACAGTACTTACTACAGTCTATCAATGAGTACATAGTACAGTACTTACTACAGTCTATCAATGAGTACAGAGTACAGTACTTAATACAGTCCATCAATGAGTACAGAGTACAGTACCTAATACAGTCCATCAATGAGTACAGAGTACAGTACCTAAGACAGTCTATCAATGAGTACAGAGTACAGTACCTAATACAGTCTATCAATGAGTACAGAGTACTTAATACAGTCCATCAATGAGTACAGAGTAGAGTACCTAAGACAGTCTATCAATGAGTACAGAGTACTTAATACAGTCCATCAATGAGTACAGAGTAGAGTACCTAAGACAGTCCATCAATGAGTACAGAGTACTTAATACAGTCCATCAATGAGTACAGAGTAGAGTACATGATAAAGTACCAGCCCATCACAGTAGAGGCTCCTCTTAAGAAATCCCCTGACTATAAGGTATAGCTCTATATTGATTCGTCTTCCTGGCCTCTAGGTCTATACGGTTGAATGACAATTCACTTTTTAAACACCACTTCTTAAAAACTTGAATTCTGGGTTCTGCTTGTTCTGCAATATTACCAGGCAGCAAATCACTTTGACGGTAAAGAGCCCCACCTCCTCCCCTCTGATATACATGAGTCTACAGAAAGCTGTGGATCTGATAGGAGCCCTGGCATTCGTTCAAACTGGCACCCTATTTTCCAAAATAGTGCACTGCTTTTGACCAGGGCACAGGTAGAAAGTAGTGCACTATAAAGGGAATAGAGTGCTATTTGGAACGCAAACCTAATGCCTGAGCGATTCTACTGAGAGGATAATGGCATTTAGTTATCTAGTTAAGGATGGCCTTACAGAGAACCAATGGTTCCCCGCTCGCCTGCCTGCTCGCCTCCCCATGTGCCTCCCCGTGTGCCCGCCTGCCTCCCCGCCCGCCTGCCTGCCCGTGTGCCTCCCCGCCCGTGTGCCTCCCCGCCCGCCTGCCTGCCCGTGTGCCTCCCCGCCCGCCCGCCTGCGTTTAAAACCTGGGTAAAGGACAACATTACTGCACCAGGGAGACTCTGCTGGGTGGCCTTTCAGTTGGCCCAGCAGCCAAAGTAGCGTACTGTGTTCAGCCAAAAAACGGTTTCTGTTTTGTCGGTTGTCTTTCAGCCAAAGTGTCTCTTCTGCCCGTCTATCATTCAGCCCAAAGCTGTGTGTCTTTCTGCCTGCCTGCCTGTCTATCATTCAGCCCAAAGCTGTGTGTCTTTCTGCCTGCCTGCATGTCTATCATTCAGCCCAAAGCTGTGTGTCTGTTGCTAATGGAGATAAAGCGTCCAACATAGAAATATGAACGATGCAGAGGACCGGTCCGGTGAACACAGTCCAAATGGACCAGCCATGTACCTAATAATATCAGGATCTAACCTTCAGTCAATGGACAAGCCATCAAATAGTCCGGCCACCCAGAATATTTACATTGACACCCCCTTTGTTTTTACACTGCTGCTACTCGTTGTTTATTATCTATGCATAGTCACTTCACCCCCACCTACATGTACAAATTACCTCGACTAACCTGTACCCCCGCACATTGACTCGGTACCGGTACCCCCTGTATATAGCCTCATTATGGTTATTGTATTGTGTTACTAGCTAGCTTTACATGTATGATCTGTGTAGTGATATTATTAATATCTCAGAGCTATTTGCATTGCTAGCTATAGCCTAATGCTAGCTAGCTATAGCCTAATGTTAGCTAACTATAGCCTAATGTTAGCTAACTATAGCCTAATGCTAGCTAACTATAGCCTAATGTTAGCTAACTATAGCCTAATGCTAGCTAACTATAGCCTAATGCTAGCTAGCTATAGCCTAATGCTAGCTAGCTAACATTGAACCTGGTTGGTTAGCTACCTGCAGATTCAAGCAGGGTAGTAACGTGATGAGTTGGGATTATGGTTCATTGTTTAGCTAGCTAGCTGCATGTCTAAACAAAAGACTCCACAATGCAAGTAACCATTTCAATAGAATGTTCATGATGTTCACTGCGACACCTGTCGATAGACGTAGCTGGTAAATTCACTCGGGCTATCTTGTTGCCTAGTTAAATAAAGGTTGAATAAAAAAAAATAATAATATCTATTATATTTCCTCTCATTGTGCCAGAGCGCAGAATAACTGACAAATTTACAAACGCTCAACACCCGCTGCATATGGCCGGTGTCAGTAAACGTCGGAGAAAAAAAAGCGTAATTAAATTGTTGCCAGCAGCACGGTTGCAGTCACCAACGCTCTGGATAACACGAAAACAGCCTAACCAGCTCTGCTAGGGTGAGTAAAATAGTCAGAGTGGGGTGTTCTCTCATTAGTGTCTGGAAGTAGCTAGCAAGCTAACCAACGTTAGCCAGTTAGCCAGTTAGCTTGGCTGCCGTTGTGAGGTCAGAACGTTCAGATCAACCCTCCTCCTCAGACAAAGCGTCCAGTGTGCGCTCTGGACGCTCCGAGAGCTAAAACACTCTGAATTTACGAACGGACAATATGACAACGCTCTGAGTTTACAAACGCCCAGAGCACACAATGTATGAACACACCCGTAGTATAAACCAGCCTTTAGTCTTGAACTCTTTGGTTGTTAAGTACACTACTCCCTCTGTTTAGCACATGGCCTCACATGTGAATCCTTAAAGAGATGGGTGGGGCTAAAGCTTAAGAGGGTGTGTAAGATGCTGAATACGTGTAGACAAAGAAGAGTTCTCCAGTAGGTACCAAAACATTAGAGGGCCATTTTCTCAAAAGTGGGCTTACAAATGTATTTCCCCACTGTTCCTCAGCTGTAGGGTATGATATACCATTTTCTAGCTCTGAGTCTCTACTTTTATCCAATGTAAAAAAACACAATTTCAAATTTTACTACATAAGACTGAATTGAGCCGGTCGGTCACCAAAATGTGATTGAGGGTACAGTCACCAAAATGTGATTGAGGGTACAGTCACCAAAATGTGATTGAGGGTACAGTCACCAAAATGTGATTGGAGGGTCAGTCACCAAAATGTGATTGAGGGTACAGTCACCAAAATGTGATTGAGGGTACAGTCACCAAAATGTGATTGAGGGTACAGTCACCAAAACATGATTGAAGGTACAGTCACTAAAGAGAGCACTGATAGCTACACAGTAAATCATTGTTACCTTTCCCTTGTCCAAAAGTAGTGCACTACATAGGGAATAGGGTGCGATTTGTGACTCAACCCTAACGTTGATCGTTACCTTATCTCTGTCCTCCACCAGGTCCGTCAGTACATCATCAGGGTCCAGGATGCCCCCGTCACAGTACTCCACATGGTGGGTACGAACCAGGAAGTCACCCTCCTATAGGAGGAAGCACATCAAACGTCCTCATTTCATTACGGAACACAAACACGACCAAATCAAACATCCTCATTTCATAAATTGGCACAACGAGCACAACGTTGTGATTTATTTATGGTACACAAACAGAATGCATGATGTCTCTGTTGTACACAAATCCACAACACCATCTCACAAAAAGGCACAATTAAAAAGCATCTATATTTTATTACAATAACATACATCTTTGAATTAGATCATTTGTAATTCGAATGTATTTTATGAAACTACAATGTTTGTCTAGTGTTTTCAGGTCGGGTAAAACTTGACAGTGGAGAAAAGACTTCCAAGTCTGCCTAATAATGCAAGTGTCTGGCCTGAGTACAGTATCTACAGTAGACCTCAACTACCTCAGCCACATACAGGCACTCCCATTCTCTACTATGACCACAGTCAACCAACGCTGGGAGTCCAGAGGGGAGGCTGGAGCTGGGAGAACAGGGACTAGAGCTGGGGGTCCAGAGGCCAGAGGGGAGGCTGGAGCTGGGAGAAAAGGGACTAGAGCTGGGGGTCCAGAGGCCAGAGGGGAGGCTGGAGCTGGGAGAACAGGGACTAGAGCTGGGGGTCCAGAGGCCAGA
>NW_019944701.1:52562-63918 GCF_002910315.2 Salvelinus sp. IW2-2015
TGGGTTAGGGTTAGGCAGTAATACAGATGGTTAGGGCTAGGCAGTAATACAGATGGATGGGTTAGGGTTCGGCAGTAATACAGATGGATGGGGTTAGGGTTAGGCAGTAATACAGATGGATGGGGTTAGGGTTAGGCAGTAATACAGATGGATGGGTTAGGGTTCGGCAGTAATACAGATGGATGGGGTTAGGGTTCGGCAGTAATACAGATGGATGGGTTAGGGTTCGGCAGTAATACAGATGGATGGGTTAGGGTTCGGCAGTAATACAGATGGATGGGTTAGGGTTCGGCAGTAATACAGATGGTTAGGGTTCGGCAGTAATACAGATGGATGGGTTAGGGTTCGGCAGTAATACAGATGGTTGGGTTAGGGTTAGGCAGTAATACAGATGGATGGGTTAGGGTTAGGCAGTAATACAGATGGATGGGTGAGATAGCATGTGGATAAGGCTGAGCTGATAGAAGACACTGGGAAAACGTAGAGATATGACGAGAATCCAAAGCAGAAGGCCATTCCCATAAAAACAGACAGCTCGGAGAACCATTCAGTATTTTAAGACCATAATGGAATGAGCCTTCAGGCTTCATTGGGGTTTTATCCTCCATTATTTTTTATGTATGTCATGTTTTCTCCGGCTGGGGCAACCTACGGCTTTTAATTATCTAAGAAATTCCAATAAACCAATCAATCAATAACCAACTTGACTGACTTAATAAAAACATGTCCAATGCAGCTGTTTTTAATCTCAATATTAAAATATTTTTGGGTAACAATTAACTGAGTACCTTAATTTAAGAAAAATCTAAAATAAACAAAAATAGCTTCTTAGCAAAGAGCAATTTCTCAACAAGAGTTTTATCTAGGACTGTCTGGGAGTGGTCTGACTGGGGAGGGGGAACTGAAAACTGGTTGTTATTGGCAGAGAGGTTTGGAACTCTCTTACTAACTCATTTTAGGCCTGGTGATGTCAACAAAGCAGGCTGACCAATCAGGAAGTCTTATCAAACAGGTCTTACACTAAAATAACATTATTTTCACAGTATTATTCCAACGTCAGTGTGGAAATACACAGTGTACAAAACATTAGGAACACCTGCTCTTTCCATGAATGGCTGACCGTGTGTATCCTGTACATACCACTACACCGTGTATCCTGTACATACCACTACACCGTGTATCCTGTACATACCACTACACCGTGTATCCTGTATCTTCAGACGAAGAGGAGGAAGGCTGCGTTACACCACAGCATGATGTTGCACCACTGTTCCCGTAGGGATGGTGCCAGGTTTCCCTCCAGACATGACGCTTGGTATTCAGGCAGAGTTCCATCTTGGTTTTCACATCAGACGCAGAGACTCTTGTTTCTCATGGTCTGGAGAGTCTTTAGGGACTTATGGCCATCTCCAAGTGGAACTGTCATGTGCTTTTTACTGAGGAGTGGCTTCTGTCTGGCCAATCTACCCATAAAGTTTCCATCTCCACACAGAGGAAACTCTGGAGCTCTGTCAGAGTTGGACATCCGGGTTTTGATCAACTCTCTGACCAATGCCCTTCTCCCAATTGCTCAGTTTGCCGGGGAGTCTTGGTGGTTTCCAAACTTCTTCTATTTAAGAATGATGGAGGCCACTGTGTTCTTGGGGACCTTATGCTGCAGAAATGTTTTTCGGTATCCTCCCAAATCTGTGGCTCCATACAATCCTGTCTCGAACTCTACGGCACAATTCCTTCGACTTCATGGATTTTGCTTTATGATCTGACATGCAATGTCAATGTGGGACCTTATATAGACAGGTGTGTGCCTTTCCAAAAATCATGTCAATCAATTTTAATAATGGTCCCATCAAGTCTAGTGAGTGTGTATAGTGGTTTGTATACATGTGCCTAGTGAGTGTGTATATGGTTTTGGAATATATAGTCTAGTGAGTGTGTATATGGTTGTATATTAGTCTAGTGAGTGTGTATATGGTTTGTATATATAGTCTGTGAGGTGTGTATAATGGTTTGTATATATAGTCTAGTGGAGTGGTGTATATGGTTTGTATTATATCTAGTGAGTGGTGTATATGGGTTGTATATATAGTCTAGTGAGTGTGTATTGGTTTGTATATTATAGTCTAGTGAGTGTGTATATGAGTTTGTATCTATCGTTCTAGTGAAGTGTGTATTGGGTCAAGTGCAAGAAAACTCAAATGATAATTTGTAAAAATCATAATAATTCACAGGATCTTCATTGTAAAAGGGTTTAAACACTGTTTCCCATGCTTGTTCAATGAACCATAACAATGAATGAAACATCACCTGTGGAACGGTCGTTAAGCCACTAACAGTTTACAGAGGTAAGGGCAATTAAGGTGCACGTTACAGAAAACTTAGGACACTCCAAGTGCCCTTTTCTACCTGACTACTGAAAACACACTTAAAGAAAGATGCCGCAGGGTTTTCTTGCTCATCTGTGTGAATGTGCCTTAGGCATGCTGCAAGGAGGCATGAGGCTGCAGATGTGGCCAGGGGCAAAAAATTGCAATGCCGTACTGTGAGGACGCCTTAAGACAAGCGCTAAGGGAAGACAGGACGGACGCCTGTTGTCCCTCACAGTGGCAGACGCCAGCGTGTAAAACACTTGGCACAGGATCGGTTTAAATCAGAACATCACACTTGCGGGACAGGCTACAGGATGGCATCGAACACCCGGTCGCTGACTGGCAAAAAGTGCTCTTTCACTGACGAGTTGCGGTTTTGTCTCACAGGGGGTGATGGTCGGCATTTGAGTTCATCGTCGGAGGAATGTGTTTACACGCGAGGCGCTGTGACTCTGGAGCGGGATCGATTTGGAGGTGGAGGGTCCGTCAATGGTCTTGGGGGCGGTGGTGGGTCACAGATCACATGACTGCGCTTGTCTGTCATTCGCAGGCATTCTCAACGCTGTGCTTACAGGGAAGAATCCTCCTCCCTCATGTGGTACCCTTCCTATATATGGCTCATCCTGACATGACCTCAGCATGACAATGCCATACCACCATACTGCTCGTATCTGTGCGTGATTTCCTGCAAGACAGGAATGTCAGTGGTTCTTGCATGGCCAGCGAAGAGCGGATCTCATCCCATTGAGCACGTCTGGGGACCTGTTGGATTGGAGGGTGAGGGCTAGGGCCATTCCCCAGAAAGTTGGAACTTGCAGGTGCCATGATGTGGAAGAGTGGTTAACATCTCAAAGCAAGAACTGGCAAATCTGGTGCATCCATGAGGACGCGATGCCTGCAAGTACTTTAATCGCAGCTGTGGCCACAGCCAGATACTGACTGTTTACTTTTGATTTTGACCCTGCTTTGTTTAAGGGACACATTATTACCATTTCTTTTATCACATGTCTGTGGAAACTTGTTCAGTTTATATTAAGTTGTTGAATCTTGTTATGTTGCATACATATTTACACATGTTTTAAGTTTGCTGACAATAAACGCAGTTGACACAGTGAGAGGCCGTTTTCTTTTTTTGCCTGTTTAGTTTGAGTAGCTATTAATTGACTATTTGGGGGGGGAGCAGTCTTGCTATTTAGGCAGTCTTATGGCTTGGGGTAGAAGCATGTCTCGGAGTCTGTTGCGTCAAGAGCCGATGGCTCCGGTAGCCGTTTGCAGGACGGTAGCAGAGAACATGGTTTAGGGTGCCTGGATCTTTTGGCAATTTTTCGGGCTGACACATCTAATATAGAGGTCCTGGATTGGAGGGAGCTCAGGACAGTGTGTAGTTCGGGCTGTCCACACATCCTCTGTAGTGCTTTGCCAGTCAGGGCGGTGCATTGCCATACCAAGCAGTGAATGCAGCCAGTCAAGATTGCCCTCCGTGGTGCAGCTTCGTAGAACTTTTTTGAGGATCTCTCCTCTAGTCCACGCACACCCTCCATTATGGGGTTCTCTCTTCTCACCCCTTCCTCTCCTCCATTACGCAAACCCTCACCTGCTGTTCCTCCTCAGTCCACCACACCTCCGTTCATGGTTCTCTCTCCGTCTCTCTCGTCTCGCTCTCCTCTCCTCCACTCTACCAAACGCCTCACCGCTGTTCTCTCTCAATGTCCACCACACCCTCGTTATGGTTCTCTCTCTCTCTCGTTTCTCTCTCTTCTCTCTCTCTCCCTTCTCCAGCCTCCACCTCTACTAAACCACACAGTCCAGGCCCTACTCATACTAACTTAAAGAAAGGGATGGAACTCTTCATAAAAGGTCACCCAAGCCACATTATACTAAAAACAAGACACACACACTACAGGCCAAGGTACACCCCATATTTCGCCAGAAAAACACAGACTTGAAGAGTAGACGACGTCATTTTGAAAAACCACTACCGCCCACACACAGCAGAGGGAATGGGAGAGGGAGAGAGGGAAAGAAAGAGAGGGAACTTGAAAGGAGCAGGGGAGGTTGAGAGAGGAAGATGACGCCAAGCATGAAGGGGGAAAGAGTGAGTGGGCATGAAAAGGAGAGAGAGAGAAAGAGAGAGATGGACACAGGAGTGTGACTGAAGAAAACAGCTAAAATGCAGACGAGAGAAAAGGAAAACGGAAGAAAGAGGAGACCTATAGACAAGCGCATTAATGATATATATAATTGTAAGCTCCAAGGGATGTCGGAGGTGGAGGGGTTGAGAGCAACTTCTTCGGGCTGTTTGTCAGTATTTTCCAAAAGACAACTTCTGGTTCTTACGAGGAATGTGGATCGTCTTGCTGAGCTACTTTGTCAAGACTGTTTTTCTTGTCTTTGTTCAGAGCCTTTCAGGATGCCTCTTTCCACTGCCTGATCCCTCTGTTGTAGTGCTGGGGGCTTTTTAACAGACTTCTACAGGGTATATTGTGTGTACGCGGCTGGGTATAGGAACAGACTTCTACAGGGTAATATAGTGTGGTACAGCTGGGTCTAGGAACGACTTTCTACAGGGTATATAGTGTGTCCAGCTGGGTCTAGGACAGACTTCTAACAGGGTATATATGTAAGTGTACCCAGTCTGGGTCTAGGACGAACTTCTACAGGGTATATTAGTGTTGTACCAGCTGGGTCCCTAGGAACAGACTCTACTAACAGAAAGTACGGATGGGTGATGTGTGTATCCGAGCTGGGCTGGAACGACTTCTAGCAGGGTATATAGTGTGTACCAGCTGGTCTAGGACAGACTTCTACAGGGTATATAGTGTTGTACCAGCTGGTCTAGGCAGACTTCTACAGGGTATATAGTGTGTACCAGCTGGGTCTAGGAAAAGACTCTACAGGGTATTAGTGTGTACCAGCTGGGTGCTAGGAACAGACTTCTACAGGGTTATTAGTGTTGTACAGGCTGGGGTCTAGAGACAGACTTCTACAGGGTATATAGTGTGTACCAGCTGGGTTCTAGGAACAGAGACTTCTACAGGGTATATCGTGTGTACCAGCTGGGTCTAGGAACAGACTTATACAGGGTAAATAATAGTGTGTACCAGCTGGGTCTAGGAACCAGACTTCTACAGGGTATATAGTGTGTACCAGCTGGGTCTAGGAAGCATGACTCTTAAGGGTATATTAGTGTTGTACAGCTGGGGTCTAGTGAACAGACTTCTACGGGTATGTAGTGTTGTACCAGCTGGGTCTGGACAGACTTCTAGGGTATATAGTGCTGTACCCACTGGTCTAGGAACAGACTTCTAAGCGGTATATAGTGTGTACCAGCTGGTCTAGGAACAGACTCTACAGGGTATAAGTGTGTACCAGCTGGGTCTAGGAACGACTTCTACAGGGTATATAGTGTGTACCAGCTGGGTGGTAGGACAACAGCACTTCTACACGGGATAAGTATAGTGTGTACCAGCTGGGTCTAGGAACAGACTTCTATACATGGTAATATAGTGTGTACTCAGCTGGGTCTAGGAACAGCTTCTACAGGGTATATAGTGTGTACACTGGGTGTAGGAACAGACTTCTTACAGGGTAATTAGTGTTGTACAGCTGGGTCTAGGACAGACTTACTAATATCAGGGCTACTATACGTGTGTAAGCAGCTGGGTTATAGGAACAGACTTCTACAGGTATATAGTGTTTGTACCAGCTGGGTCTAGGAACAGAACTTCTACAGGGTAATTGTGTGTACGCACGGGGTCTAGGAAACAGACTTTCTACAGTGGTATGTACGTATAGTGCTGTACCGCTGGGTCTAGGAAAAGACTTCTACATGCTATAGTGTGTGTACCAGCTGGGTCTAGGAACAGACTTTTCTCAGGTATATAGTGGTGTACAGCTGGGTCTAGGACAGACTTCTACAGGGTATATAGTGTGTACCAGCTGGGTTAGGAACAGACTTCTACAGGGGTATATAGTTGTGTACCAGCTGGGTCTAGGAACAGACTTCATACAGGGTATATAGTGTGTACCAGCTGAGTGTCTAGGAACAGACTTCTACCAGGGTATGAGTGTATATGTGGTGTAGGCAGTGGTTCTAGGGAAAGACTTCTACAGTGGGTATATAGTGTTGTCAGCTGGGTCTAGGAACAGACTTCTACAGGGTATATAGTGTGTACCAGCTGGTCTAGGAAACAGACTTGCTACAGGGTATATAGGTGGTACGCAGCTGGGTCTAGGACAGACTTCTACAGTGGTATATAGTGTGTACCAGCTGGGTGTAGAAACAGACTTTACATGGTATATAGTGTGTACCGCTGGGTCTAGGAACAGACCTCTACAGAGGGTATAAGTGTGTACCCAGCTGGGTCTAGGAACAGACTTCTACAGGTATATAGTGTGGTACCAAGCTGGGGTTACGGAAAGACTTCTACAGGGTATATCACAGTGAGGGAAAAAGTATTTGATCCCCTGCGATTTTGTACGTTTGCCCACTGACAAAGAAATGATCAGTCTATAATTTTAATGTAGGTTTTATTTGAACAGTGAGAGACAGATTCAACAAAAAAATCAGGAAAAACGCATGTCAAAAATGTTATGAATTGATTGCATTTTAATGAGGGAAATAACGTATTTGAATCCCTCTGCAAAACATAGATTAGTACTTGGTGGCAAACCCTTGTTGGCAATCACAGAGGGTCACGTTCTTGTAGTTGGCCACCAGGTTTGCACACATCTCAGGAGGGATTTGTCCCACTCTCTTTGCAGATCTTCTTTCAATGTCATTAAGGTTTCGAGGCTGACGTTTGGCAAACTCGAACCTTCAGCTCCCTCCACAGATTTTCTATGGGATTAAGGTCTGGAGACTGGCTAGGCCACTCAGGACCTTAATGTGCTTCTTCTTGAGCCCACTCTTGCTTGCTTGGCCGTGTGTTTTGGGTCACTTGTCATGACTGGAATACCCATCCACGACCCATTTTCAATACCTGGCTGAGGGAAGGAGGTTTTCACCACAGATTTGACGGTACATGGCCCCTGTCCATCGTCCTTTGATGCGGTGAAGTTGTCCTGTCCCCTTAGCAGAAAAACACCCCAAATCATAATGTTTCCACCTCCATGTTTGACGGTGGGGATGGTTTCTTGGGGTCATAGGCAGCATTCCTCCTCCTCCAACAGGCGGCAAGTTGGGTTGTTGCCAAAGAACTTCCATTTTAGGTCTCATCCTGACCACAACACGTTCACCCAGTGTGCCTCCTGAATCATTCAGAATGTTCACTTGGAAACTTCAGACGGGATGTTATATTGGCTTTTGAGCAGGGGACCTTGCGGGCGCTGCAGGATTTCAGTCCTTCACGCATAGTGTGTTACCAATTTGTTTTCTTGATGACATATGGTCCCAGCTGCCTTGAGATCATTGACAAGATCCTCCTGTGTAGTTCTGTGGGCTGATTTCCTCACGTTCTCATGGATCATTGCAATTCAGCGAGTGAGATCTTGCATGGAGCCCCAGCTGGGGGAGATTGACAGTTCTTTTGTGTTTCTTCCAATTTGCGAATAATCACAGAAACTGTTGTCACCTTGCTCACCAAGCTGCCTTGGCGATGGTCTTGTAGCCCATTCCAGCCTTGTGGTAGGTCTATCATCTTGTCCTGAATCCTTGGAGAGCTCTTTGGTCTTGGCCATGTGGAGAGTTTGGAATCTGATTGATTGATTGCTTCTGTGGACAGGTATCTTGTTATACAGGTAAGAACTGAGATTAGAGCCTCCCTTGTAAGAGTGTGCTCCTAATCTCCGTTCGTTTCCTGTATGAAAGACACCTGGGAGCCAGAATCTTTTGATTGAGAAGGTCAAATACTTATTCCCTCTATTAAATGCAAATCAATTTTATAACATTTTTGACATGCATTTTTCTGGATATTTTTGTTGTTATTTCTGTCTCTCACTGTTCAAATAACCTACCATTAAAATTATAGACTGATAATTTCTTTGTCAGTGGGCAAACTGTACAAGAATCAGCAGGGATCAAATACTTTTTCCTCACTGTAGTGGTGTACCAGCTGGGTTGAACAGACTTATCGGGTATATACATTACGTGTCAGTATCTACAGGGTAATTAGTGTGATCAGGTCTGAGAAACCGTACTTTAATTTCTATTTCAACAGTAAAAAGTGTTAAAAATAGTTGTGTGTACTAGGTGGGTCTGGAACCAAAGTTCTACAGGGTAATATAGTGTGTCCAGCTGGGTCTAGGAACAGACTTCTACAGGTGTATATAGTGTGTACCAGCTGGGTCTAAGGATACAGACTTCTACAGGGGTATAAGGTGTGTACCAGCTGGGTCTAGGAAACAGACTTCTAACAGGGTATAATAGTGTGTACCAGCTGGGTCTAGGAAGACTTCTACATGGTATAAGTGTGTGTACCCAGTGGTTAAACAGACTTCTAGCACAGGGTATATAGTGTGTAATGTACTCAGTGGGTCTAGGAACAGACTTCTACAGGGTATATAGTGTGTAACCCGGAGTCGGGTTAGGACAGACTGTCTTCACTAACAGGGTATATAGTGGTGTAGCAGCTGGGTCCTAGGAACAGACTTCTACAGGGGTATATAGTTGTGTACCAGCTGGTTCTGGAACAGACTTCTTCAGGGTATATGTGTGTATCAGCTGGGTCTAGGGTGATCCCATATAACCCTCTCTGCCGTATACAGTGCACTACCTGGTAGCAGGCGATGTAAAACATGGGATGTAATCGTATGTTCTGTTGTCTGGAAAGATACCATAGTTTGTCCCAGATTATATATTATTCTACTACTTTTAACCTGGGCCCATAAAAGATTAGTCCAACTATTGTACTAGATGGGACACAGGCGTAGACCAACAGTACCCGTTTCTATTGGATGGCCCAGGGTTAGGCCTGTACCAGTTTTTCTATTGGCTAAGCCCAGGGTTAGGCCAGTACCAGTTTCATTGGCTAAGCAAGGTTAGGCCAGTACCAGTTTTTCTATTGGATAAGCCCAGGGTTAGCCAGTACCAGTTTTTTCTATTGGCTAAGCCAAGGGTTAGGCCAGTACCAGTTTCTATTAGATAGGCCAGGGTTAGCCCTTACACAGTTTTCTATTGGATAGGCCCCAGGGTTAGGCCCTGTACAGTTTCTATTGGCTAGGCCAGGGTGAGGGCCAGTACCAGTTTCTATTGCTAGACACAGGGTTAGGCCAGAAGGGTGACTGTAAAAGGCGGAACCTACGGCATTTTTAGCTTAGCTAAAGGATGACCTGACCTCAAACATCATTTATTCTCAGGGAGGTTTTGTTCCGAGAAGCTAGTGAAGAGAGTAAGTTGGTTTTTGTTGCTACGGAAGAACCAGACAATTCCTGAAAATCAGTCTGCTCAGCTTCCTTTTTTAAACAGCTGGTACAATATTACTGTCTAAAAAGTACAGAATGAACCGCGAGTCTTAAGTGATCAGTTCTGTTCTGACCCTACCAAAGTCCTTTGTAGATGCATACTACTGTGTAGAGACTGTGGTGACGTTCCTATTGGCTGTGTGTTATATGAGTATCTATTAGTGTTACAACTGTCTAGGATTGTGACGAAGCACGGGCCGGGGCTTGGTGTGTACAGCTCTCTAGAGATTGTGACGAAGCACAGGGCCGGGCTTGGGTGGTGTACAGCTCTCTAGAGATTGTGACGATGCACAACGGCCGAGGCTTGGTGGTGTCAGCTTGTCTAGAGATTGTAGGCCAGGGCCGAGCTTGGTGGGAAGCTCTCTAGATAGTGTAGTACGGATACACACGGTGTAGTGGTATGTACAGGGATAAACACGGTGTAGTGGTATTTACAGGATACATGGTGTAGTGGTTGGTACAGGATAGCATGGTGTAGTGGTATGTACAGGATACATGGGTAGTGGTATGTAAGGATACATGGTGTGGTGGTATGTACAGGACACACGGTGTAGTGATATGTCAGGATACACAGGTGTAGTGGTTTGTACAGGTACACGGTGTAGTGGTATGTACAGGATAACGGTGTAGTGGTATGTACAGGATACACGGTGTAGTGGTATGTAGGATCAGCGGTGTAGGGTATGTACAGATACACGGGTGTAGTGGTAATGTACAGGACATGGTGTAGTGGGTATGTAACAGGATACATGTGTAGTGGTATGACAGGATACACGGTGTAGTGGTATGTAAGGAACACGGTGTAGTGGTATGTCAAGGACACACGGTGTAGGTGGTTACTGTACAGGATACACGGTGTAGTGATATGTACAGGATACACATGGTGTAGTGGTAGTCAGGATACCACGGTGTAGTGGTATGTAACAGGATAGCGGTGTAGTGGTATGTACAGGATACATGGTGTAGTGGTATGTCACAGGATACATGGTGTGTAGTGGTTATGTACAGGATACATGTGTAGTGGTATGTACAGGAACTTCAGCGGTGGTGTGGTATGTACAGGATACACGGTGTAGTGGTATGTACGATACATGGTGTAGTGGTATGTACAGGAATTACACAGGTGTGTTGTATGTACAGGAATACACGGTGTAGTGGTTGTACGGATATACAGGTGTACAGTGTTACTGTAGGTATCCGGTGTAGTGGTATGTACAGGATAACGGTGTAGTGGTATGTAGGATACACGGTGTAGTGGTATGTACAGGATCACACGGTGTAGTGGGTATGTACAGGATACACGGTGTAGTGCGTAATGTAAGCAGGATACGGTTGGTGTGGTATGTACAGGATCACACGGTGTAGTGGTTATGTACAGGATACACGGTGTAGTGGTATGTACAGGATAACAGTGTAGTGGTATGTACAGGAATACGCGGTGTAGTGGTATGTGTACAGGATACACGTGTAGTGGTTTTATGTAACAGGATCACGGTGTAGTGGTAATGTAAAGGATACACGTGTAGTGGTATGTACAGGATACACGGTGTAGTGGTATGTACGGATACAACGTGTAGTGGTAATGTACA
>NW_019944702.1:0-1110 GCF_002910315.2 Salvelinus sp. IW2-2015
GCACCCTCATAGATATCATCCTGACCAACCTGTCCTCTAAATACACCTCTGCTGTCTTCAACCAGGATCTCAGAGATCACTGCCTCATTGCCTGCGTTCGAAATGGGTCTGCGGTTAAACGACCACCCCTCATTACTGTCAAACGCTCCCTAAAACACTTCAGCATGCAGGACTTTCTAATTGACCTGGCACGGGTAGCCTGGAAGGATATTGACCTCATTCCGTCAGTAGAGGATGCCTTGTCATTCTTTAAAAGTGCTTTCCTTACCATCTTAAATAAGCATGCCCCATTCAAATAATTTAGACCCAGAAACAGATATAGCTCTTGGATATAGCCCTTGGTTCACTTCAGACTTGACTGCCCTTGACCAGCACAAAAACATTCTGTGGCGTACTGCATTAGCATCGAATAGCCCCCACAATATGCAACTTTTCAGGGAAGTTAGGAACCAATATACACAGGCAGTTAGAAAAGCAAAGCCTTGCTTTTTCAAACAGAAATGTGCATCCTGTAGCACAAACTCCAAAAAGCTCTGGGACACTATTGAGTTCATGGAGAATAAGAGCACCTCCTCCCAGCTGCCCACTGCACTGAGGCTAGGAGACACTGTCACCACCGATAAATCCACGATAATCAAGAATTTCAATAACCATTTTTCTAAGGCTGGCCATGCTTTCCACCTGGCTACCCCTACCCCGGTCAACAGCCCTGCATCCCCCACAGCAACTTGCCCAARCCTCCCCCATTTCTCCTTCACCCAAATCCAGATAGCTAATATTCTGAAAGAGTTGCAAAATCTGGACCCCGACAAATCAGCTGGGCTAGACAATCACGCCGCCAAACTTACCCTAGTAAAACTGACTATCCTACCGATCCTCGACTTTGGCGATGTCATCTACAAAATAGCTTCCAATACTCTACTCAGCAAACTGGATGCWGTCTATCACAGTGCCATCCGTTTTGTTAACAAAGCCCCTTATACCACCCATTACTGCGACCTGTTTGCACTAGTCGGCTGGCCCTCGCTACATATTCGTCGCCAGACCCACTGGCTCCAGGTCATCTATAAGTCTATGCTAGGTAAAGCTCCGCCTTATCTCAGCTCACTG
>NW_019944702.1:2270-8385 GCF_002910315.2 Salvelinus sp. IW2-2015
TAAGAGAGTCGGCCCGAGAATTGAACCCTGTGGCACCCCCATAGGGACTGCCAGAGGTCCGGACAACAGGCCCTCCGATTTGACACACAGAACTCTGTCTGAGAAGTAGTTGGTGAACCAGGCGAGGCAGTCATTTGTGAAACCAWGGCTGTTGAGTCTGCCGATGAGAATGTGGTGATTGACAGAGTTGAAAGCCTTGGCCAGGTTGATGAAGACGGCTGCACAGTACTGTCTTTTATTGATGGCGGTTATGATATCGTTTAGTACCTTGAGCGTGGCCCATGATCAGCTCGGAAACTGGATTGCACAGCGGAGAAGGTACGGTGGGATTCGAAATGGTCAGTGATCTGTTTATTAACTTGGCTTTCGAAGACTTTAGAGAGGCAGGGCAGGATGGATATAGGTCTATAACAGTTTGGGTCTAGAGTGTCACCCCCTTTGAAGAGGGGGATGACCGCGGCAGCTTTCCAATCTTTAGGTATCTCGGACAATACAAAACAGAGGTTGAACAGACTGGTAATAGGGGTTGCAACAATGGCAGCGGATAGTTTTAGAGAGAGAGGGTCCAGATTGTCTAGCCCAGCTGATTTGTATGGGTCCAGGTTTTGCAGCTCTCAGTACATCTGCAATCTGGATTTGGGTAAAGGAGAAGCTGGGGAGGCTCGGGCAAGTAGCTGCGTGGGGGGCGGAGCTGTTGGCCGGGGCTGGGGTAGCCAGGAGGAAAGCATGGCCAGCTGTAGAGAAATGCTTATMRAAATGTTAGATTATCATGGATTTATCGGTGGTGACCATGTTACCTAGCCTCAGTGCAGTGGGCAGCTGAGAGGAGGTGCTCTTGTTCTCCATGGACTTTACAGTGTCCCAAAACTTGCACATTCATCTTCTGCACATCTATCCCTCCAGTGTTTAATTGCTAAATTGTAATTACTTCGCCACTACGGCCTATTTATTGCCTTACCTCCCTAATCTTACCTCATTTGCACACACTGTATATATATTTTTTCTATTATGTTATTGACTGTATGTTTGTTTATTCCATGTGTAACTCTGTGTTGCTGTTTGTGTCGCACTGCTTTGCTTCATCTTGGCCAGGTCGTAGTTGTAAATGAGAATTTGTTCTCAACTGGCCTACCTGGTTAAATAAAGGTGAAATTAAAAAAWWAWAATAATAATTGAGCTATGATGAATCTGTCCCTAGCAGTCTGAGTCTAGTGGGGACTAACARAGAACTGCTCATCACTCAAACATAGTGCAGTGACCTGGATGGGCCTGTCATAGACATCCAGCCAGACACATAGAAACCTTGATCCTGGCTAGTGTMTCCCAAGATACCCCCACTCAGACGMTCACAGTCACACACAGTCACACACACAAACGTGCTCCAATATCTTGATGCTGTGTGAATCTATTCACTCACACAGTCATACAGCCTCTACTCACGCACTTCCGCACTTCCGCACTTACGCACGCACGCACGAACATACACATACACACACACACATGCACACACACACCATCACTTCCACCACACTCACACCCTGATTGAACAAAACAGGGGGAGGCAAGAGTCATTTCTGAAATAAATGGAGAGACTATTCAGTCCCCTTGAGACGGCAGTATTTAACACTGTCACCTGGGACAGCCGGGGAAGACCTGGAGACTGAGGGGGAAAATGGACCCATCTAACCTGCCTCATCACTCATCCTGATGACTGCTGAAAGGAGGAGGAGGGGGGGGGCTAGAGGGAGAAGGGGAAGGGGGAGCACATTGGGAAGCACAGACTAGGCTTCCTGCTATGATGGATGGAACATGTTGAAAGAGGAAGGCAGGACTTGCTACTGTGGAGGGGGAGCAAGGTAACGTAAGAAGGAGGAGTGGATGAAATTATCCATCATTAGGGAAAAGGAATTAGTCTGATTGAGGAGGGCTGGAGAAAGAGAGGAGGAAAAGTTTAGAGAAGGTGAAGCAGGGATGGAGAGACAGAGAGAGAAAGAGAGCCATGAGCATGGAGGGGTAAAGGTGATGATTTGGTAAAAAGAGGAATTAAACCTGCTAGCAGATGGGGATGTTAACTACTCACCCAGCATTGGAGAAAGACGGGAGAAATGGGCTTTGTCTGCGGCTAAATGTKGCCTTCAAAGTGCCCTGCTGTCTGTCCCCTGTGTGCTGGGTGGTGGGTGTTAAAGAGGATTTTGAGTATGGCCAGGCGGGCCGGGGTTAAGATGAATGGCTGATCTTTTTAGGATCCACGATGCGGTCGTTATCATTCCCACATGGGCCAGCTAGATAAAAGCCACAAAGCCTTATCTGATTCACACGGGTTTGTTCGTCACTCTTCATTTCTTATGTTCCTTGTTTTGTCAGTTAAAACGAGCTTACTTTATGTTCTCCAGAGGGTGGTGGCAACGGCTGTCCAGGACCAGTATATCTCTTCTAACTTTGTCTCCTCCAGGAGGTGGTGGTGGGGCTGTCACGGACCAGTACTCTCTTCTGACTTATGTCTCCTCAGCAGGGTGGTGGATGGAGCTGTCCACAGGACCAGTATCTCTCTCTCTATTTATGTCTCCTCCAGGAGGGTGGTGTTGGGGCTGTCCAAGGACCAGTATCTTTACTTTCTCTCATACTTCTTATGATTTCCTCCAGCAGGGTGGTGGTGGGTGAGCCTGTGTACAGGACAGCGGGTCTCTTTATGGATGGCGGATGTAGCATTAGTTGTTAGAGCGTGGACTTGTAAACGCGACAAGGATGCAAGATCAAATCCCCACCTGACAAGGTTAAAGAAAAAAAATAAAAAAACATTTTAAAAGGTCTGTTGTTCTGCCTGAACAAGGCAGTTAACCGCACTGGTTCCTAGGCGGATTGGAAATAAGCATATGTTCTTAATTGACTTGCTAGATTATAAAGTAAAGGTAAACATTTTTTTTTTTTTTTACATGGCACTGTATGTTAGCTCCTGTAGCTCTGTAGCACTGTAGCTCTGTAAGCTCTGGTAGGAGCCCAAGTAAATGGCAACAGTAGGAAACAAAGTAACACAAAGTACAGTGCAGAAGAAAAACAGAAGCATCCACACGCCCTGACACGTTATTTCACAGCAGGGATGGCCAGTCCTGGTCCAGAGTGTGTCACACTTGTTCTCCATCCTAGCAAACACAGCTGATGAACTCATTTCATTCTAAACTGTAGGTCATGATTAGTTGATATTGGAGTCAGGTGTGTTAGCTGGGGCAAAAGTGTAACACAATCAGGCCGCTGAGGACTGAAGTTGCCCTTCCCCATTGAGAACATGAATAATGTTTTTTTTTCTAAAGGTTTGAAAGAGGTGCTCTGTGGTATGCTGGATGAAACTCATTTCATTCTAAACTGTATATTATACATTGACGTCAGGTGTGTTAGTGGGGGCTGGGGCAGAAATGTGACACCAATCAGGACTGGAGTTGCCCATCCTTGTTCCAGCGGAAACTGTAAATCTAGTGTAAAGGGACTTTGTAGGTGTGTTTTGATTTTCTGTCATTATCTTTTAAATGGGAACAATTCCTGCAAGTATGTGTTTTGTTGTGACACGTTCCATGATACACGGTCAGTCCAAGACAGGTCTTGGCCAGGCACCCTATCTTATTCCAGTCTAGGGTGACATACAGCACTAAATGCTCATACATCTGTTGCCATGGAAATAAATAACAGGGTATGGAGCAAACTTTGGATGGATTCCTTAAATAGCTATCTCGTCCTGTTCTCCTCCAATCAGAGCTATCGTTACTAACCGTGCCAATCAGCTGTAAAAGCCTACACAAAACACAGACAGACAGACCAGACAGACACAGAAGACGAAGACAGACAGACAGACAGACAGACAGAAGAACAGACACGACAGACAGACAGACAGACAGACAGACAGACAGACAGGACAAGACAGAGACAGACAGACAGACAGAAGTCTGAATAACAGCAGGGAGGGCCAGGCCTGGCAGACAGTAGTACTGTTGTTATACAGCAGGGTGGATAGATGTTTGGATAGAGGACTCCTGGGCAGCCATTCTTATCGACCTCTTCTTTGTAGTGTCACTTCAGTCATGTATTGTGGAGAAGCATGATGTTGACCTTCCTCTCAGCAGGATGACTGTCACTCTTTGTACTGTCTGTCTATTAACACCCAGGCTGAATATTCTATCTTCCCAGTAGCATAAAGCTTATACAGCAGAGTAGTGTGATTGGCTGGGATGGGATGGGCTTTGACTGACAAGGAGATTAAATGCCAGACAGACATGGCCGGTAGGCAGACACAGCTACTTCTGTCCACTTCAATCTTGCCCCCCAGATTGTGCTTGCTTGCATGTGTCTGAGTGTCTGTACTTGGCCTCCACCCTTACCCGTTCCCTTTACTTTGTTCCATCTGTGTTTGCTTAGCGGTGGACTGGGTCCTTGGTCGAGGTCGTCCGGGGCTGCCTGACTAAATATTAATAAGGAAACATGATCGATTTCCATCCAGCTGCTACTGTAGAGGAGAGGGGCCAAAGCTCAGAACCTACCTGGGATTACTGCTCAACAAGGGCTCTCTTTCTTTCTGTCTTCCCTCTTTCTCTGTCTCCTCTTTTCTCTGTCTCATCTCTCTGTATYCTCTCTCTGACCTCCTCTCTTTCTCTACCTCCTCTCTTTCTCTGTCTTCCCTCTTTATCTGTTGCCTCTCCTAGCCATAGACCGTGCTTCACACTTGTTCAGTTTTACACCTTTGGTACTTGACCAGCTATTTTATGGCAATCGGTTGAACAAAGGCCCTTTAAAAAAAAATGTTGATGGTGTTGTGCGACCGTTAATGAAGGCCTGTCTCTCTGCTGAACAGCCAGTCTAGATAAGTCTGATGTCAGAGAGATACATCCCCTATCCCTTCAACTCTGGCTCTCCTGATCACCTGACCCCTGACCTCTCAGAGGATGGATTGACACCCCTGTTACTCAGTCACCCAGACCTCTCCCCACCTCACCCCCTGCCACACGGGTCACCATTTAGGATATACATCCTGCCCGTCAGCCCCCTGTCTGTTCCGTAGACGATGCCTCACCCTGGGCATGGTAAAGGCCTGATGGATATGGTGGAACTACTCATCTGTCTTCATCAGAGAGGGGGTATCCTCAGCAGGCYCAAACCCCAGAGTGCTCCCCTTCCCCTGGCCACATCTCAATCTACTGGGACAGTTCTCTATACATATTCAAATGAAATGTATTTATAAAGCCCTTCTTACATCAGCTGATATCTCAAAGTGCTGTACAGAAACCMAGCCTAAAACCCCAAACAKCAAGCAATGCAGGTGKAGAAGCATGGCGGCTAGGAAAAACTCCCTAGAAAGGCCAAAACCTAGGAAGAAACCTGGAGAGGAACCAGGCTATGAGGGGTGGCCAGTCCTCTTCTGGCTGTGCCGGGTGGAGATTATAACAGAACATGGCCAAGATATTCACCCCAAGCCCCCTCTCTCTTTACCCCTCCAATCACATCACCTCAGCAGCACCTGACGGTAGGTAGAGAGGTAAGGTAATGGGATTTGGTTCAAATGATCTTGTCTGCAGTGTAATAGGGATGGTGGTGATGGGGAATGGGGTGCAGCGAGGGCCAGTGTGGTGTATTACTGAGGGGCTAGAGGGGGCCGTGGTGTATTACTGAGGGGCTAGAGGGGGCTGTGGTGTATTACTGAGGGGCTAGAGGGGACTGTGGTGTATTACTGAGGGGCTAGAGGGGGCTGTGGTGTATTACTGAGGGGCTAGAGGGGGCTGTGGTGTATTACTGAGGGGCTAGAGGGGACTGTGGTGTATTACTGAGGGGCTAGAGGGGACTGTGGTGTATTACTGAGGGGCTAGAGGGGGCTGTGGTGTATTACTGAGGGGCTAGAGGAGACTGTGGTGTATTACTGAGGGGCTAGAGGAGACTGTGGTGTATTACTGAGGGGCTAGAGGGGACTGTGGTGTATTACTGAGGGGCTAGAGGTAGAAGGGGTGGTGTGTATACTTGAGGGCTAGAGGGGGCCTGTGGTGTATTACTGAGAGGGTCGAGGGGGCCCTGTGGTGTATTACTTGAGTGGGCCAGGGGCCGTGGGGTCTTGAGGGTAGAGGGCGTGGTGTTTAGGTTG
>NW_019944702.1:10469-16851 GCF_002910315.2 Salvelinus sp. IW2-2015
GACCCAGGCAGACCTCCCTGTGCAAACACACATGATTAAGAGGGAAAGGGAAGGTAATTAGAGATCATCTCCATATTTTCCTCTCTTTCTCTCTCGGCTGGCATGCTGCCCAGTGCCCCCTCCCCTCTAGCCACCAACCCCCCTATCGGTCCCCTCTATGGGCCCATGCCATGCGTCCCCTTTCAACAAATCATGTTCCCATTCCAACTGGCTTCATGTCAGATCTGATAGGCTTGTCTTATCTGGTTATTCCATTTATTCTATTGTGTACCATGAAATATTGCACATGCGGTCCATAAGGAATCTATTATTGTCTTCGATGTGCCACTAGGTGTTGTATACCATACATGAAACGTCTGTATGTACAGGGAGAAACGCAGACTCTACGGCTCCATTGTGTTCTGGTTACTGTATATGGTAATAGCACCAGCAGTCCGTRAAGCAGCTCTTTGTTTCCTGGTTAAGTGGGGTGAGGTTATGGTCTTTTACCAGCCCTCTGCATCTCTTCTCCATTAGAGGTCGGCTTATAGCTTTTCCTTCTGACACGTTTAAATGTTTTAAAAGCTTTTTCTCCCTTTTTTACTATTTGTTTACTTATTTATTATTTGTCCAGGCCTTTGATTTATATTGCCTGCTTTAATCTCTATATCCCTCTATCACTCTCTCTATACTCTGTCTCTCTTCCATGTTTTGACCTCTTTGTCAGTGTAATTGTCCAGGTRGTTGTGTGTCCTGGTATTTCAGACCGTATTAGACGAGAGAGTCCACCACTGATCTCAAGCAGAGCAGACAGAATGTCTCGTCCCTATACCTTCCCAATGTCTTTGGGTTTACAGTATATATATATAGTTATTGGATTCCTCTGCTCCATATGATTCTCCTCTATTACAGGAGGTGTTGCTGTATGGGTGGGTTTAGATGTTTCATTGGCAGGTTGCCTGTAAACACTGTGGTGATTCACGGCTGCTCAGTTAGCTGCAGATAGGCTGGAGTGGAGAGGAGAGAGGGTCCCTTGTTCCCTGTTTCTTGGTCATTTTAATTATAGAGTCTTCCTGGTGGCAAGTTGGAGCAGTCCTCCCAGACTTGCCTGGTAATGGCCTGCGTCAGAGAAGAGACAGAGCACCCTGCTAGTATCTAGCCACTGTCCTGTTAATGGCCTGGTCAGAGGACAGAGCACACTGCATAGTGATGCATCTCCAGTCCCTGTTTAATGGCCGCCCTAGGTCAGAGACAGAGACACCAGCCTAGTGATCTAGCCCTGTCCCTGTTAAGGCCTGGTCAGAGACAGAGCACCCAGCCTAGAGATCTAGCCCGTCCCTGTTAATGGCCTGGTCAGAGGACAGAGCACCACTGCATAGATGATCTAGCCCTGTCCCTGTTAATGGCCTGGTCAGAGACAGAAGCACACTGCATAGTGATCTGGCCTCCCTGGTTAATGCCTGGTCAGAGACAGAGCACACTGCATAGTGATCTAGCCCTTGTCCCTGTTAATGGCCTGGTCAGAGCGAGGCACACTGCATAGTGATCTAGCCTTCCCGTTAATGGCCTGGTCAGATACAGAGCACACTGCATAGTGATTAGCCCTGTCCCTGTTAATGGCCTGGTCAGAGACAGAGCACACTGATAGTGAACTAGTACCCTGTCCCTGTTAATGGCCTGGTCAGAGACAGAGCACACTGCATAGTGATCTAGCCCTGTCCCTGTTACATGGCCTGGTCAGAGTTAGAGCACCACGGCATAGTGATCAGGCCTGTCCCTGTGTTTATGGCCTGGTAGATTAAGAGCACCCATGCCAAGTAGTACTAGCCCTTGGTCCCTGATGCTTAATGGCCGGTGGCATAGAGCAGCCAGCGTGATCTACTTCCTTTAACTGTCGAGACGAATGTCTTGATTTGCCCTGTCCCTGTAATGGCCTGGTCATGAGACAGAGCCCCAGCCTTAGAGAGAGAGTTGTGGGTGGTTGTGGTGCACCCTGCCGCCTGGGGTGTTGCTGTGTAACTCAGACGACTATGCCCATGCTCACTAACACATGCATTTACCTAATCACGCCAGTTCTGTAGCACCAGTCTCCAGAGAGGCTGCTGCACTAGCCAAAGGTTAATGTCGACTATCTTCGGTTTTCAAGGAGGCATATGTGATTGTGGTCGTCTCGGACAGTTGCCTTTGGGATGTTTTAGAAACGAGACCCCCAAAAATGGAAGACTCAGTCAACAAAGGGGGTTGTTGTTGCTGGATGCTGCTCAAGTGTGGGGGTCTTTCTCACATGATACAGCTAGTCTGTGATGAGGGTGTGTGTGGGGGGGGGGGGGGGGGGGGGGGTGTTTCCCCAAGCTCCCTTTGGATGTAAGACGATGACTCTTTTGTTTTTATTTCCACCTTAATTTCACGGCGATGTTTGAAGAAAAACACGTGGGTGACCCAGCAGCCCCACCACAGACACCCAGGGGTTTTATAGCGGGTGTGAACGCTCAACCCCAGCGGGTCAGAGGTTGAGCCCACAGAGGTTAACGAGAGCGACGGACTGCACCTGACCTGACCACACACGACCCTGAAGCACGCCCCCTTGAGGGGGGAAAGGACCCGAGAAGAGCCCTTTTAAATCCCATCTAAGTCTGTCCACGCCACAGACTCGTCCACTTGCTGCCACCAGCAAGAGAACAAGTTGTCATAAAAGGCTGCCAGGCAATAGAACTTTAAAAAAGCTGCTTCGATTATTTAACCAGAGGGAGAAGAGTGGTAGTGGAAAGAGTAAGGAGAGAGAGAGAGAGTAGAGGAGAGAGAGAGAATGAGGAGAGAAGAGGAGCGGATGAGACGATGAGAGAGAGGGAAGAGGGAGAGAGAGAAGGAGAGAGGAGGAGAGTAGAGAGAGATGGAAGAAGAAGAGAGAGAGAGAGAGAGAGAGAGAAGAGAGGAGAGAGAGAGGAGAGGAGATAGAGAGAGAGAGAGAGAGAGAGGAGAATGAGAGGATGAGAGAGAGGAAGATGGAGAGAGAGAGAGAGAGAGAGAGAGAGAGAGAGAGAGAGAGAGGATCATTACTTCCTCACTGCAGGAAAAACAGTCCCATCACACATATTGTCCCCTCAGGTTTTTTCGACACATATCTGAGCTATTAGCGGAAAAGTGAACCGTTGATAGTCCACAATCATATTGTCTTAGTCTTTTAAAACAGCTTGATCTCATTCGAAAATGGTTCTCATGAAGAGAAAAAAGTGATGCAATTGCATCATAGACAAGGTTGATCACAAGTGGAACCAAAGAAAGCATATGTCCCTCCTGAGGACCCATCCTTACATAAAGACAGTGGTCATGCCAGCCTAGTGCAACCCGCTGCAACAGTCTGGTCACCTGGTGGATGTATTGGTTAGGCTGTAGGTCCTCCCTTCTCCCCTGGGAGTCTGGTCTGGTCTCTCTCCCCATCCTCCTGCTGCTTAGCCTGGCCAGCTCCCGTCCTCCTGCTGCTCGGCCTGGCCCAGCTCCCGTCCTCCTGCTGCTCGGCCTGGCCCAGCTCCCGTCCTCCTGCTGCTCGGCCTGGCCCAGCTCCTCCAACACTAATTGCATCTCAAATGGTAATAGATGAGTCCTCGTTAGCCGCTCTCACCCCCTTGAAAGATTCACAAACATCCATCTGAGTGCCCCAGTTCTGCTGGATCTCCCCTTCAAAGAGCTGGACTTCACAGAGAGAGAGAGGCTGGGGGCCTAAGTCACTAATTACTGCTGCTGCTGCTGCATAGCACTTCCAAATGGCTTCCTACTAAATCAAATCAAATTGTATTAGTCACGTACAGAGTTTACAGCAGGTATAAAAGGTTCAGTGAAATGGATATGTGTTAGCTCCCTTAACACTGCAGTACAATATTGATATCAATAATARTCAAAAGTCTTGGTGAATCTAGAATTCAGTAATCACATTAGCTCTCTGTCTAGTTGGAGCTCGTCATAACCCAGCCACTAATTCGCCGGCATTACAGAAATAAATATCAGAGTTACTGTAGCAGCGTACTAATCAAATCCAGTTTTAGCCCCTTACTGTCTGTAAATGTTGAAGGAACTGATGCATATTAAAGAAAGACAAAGATATATGCTTTGATTACAGTTCTGGGGAAAAAAGGCTGACGTTCCTGCATTAAATGTCATTAGTGCTTCCTCTGCCAAATTGGCCTAATTATGGCCAGATTTCGTTAATGAATTATCTTACCGTTGAGCATTTCATCTTCTGGCGCTCGATATTAGATGAAGAAATGGAAATCCTGTTTGTTGGAGACTCCCTTAATGGAATGACAATAGATCTGAAATACTGTCCGTGTCTTCACTCTTTCTGCTATTAGAGGGATTTACTGAATCCGTTTAGAAGAGAGTGGTGCTGTATGGGTTTGAGAAAACCTCCTGCCCGATGTGTGGGGCTCACATCAGTCTTGTTTTCTCACCTGTTGCAATCCTCTGCCGCAAATTATGCAAAACAAGGAAAATAGGTTATCGATATGAAAATGGCATATCTTTCTGTTGATATATATCTTATATCTTCAGCATACAGTTCATTAGCCCAGATGTGTGGTATCTAAGGCCTCTGTGGATTGTTTAAGTGATATTAATTCCTCAGAATCCCATTTGATTGAATGACTTTCTGTATGGTCTTTATGTTGAGTATTGGATGTTGTGAATGGGCTGGAGTCAACAGGAAGATTAGCAGCAGCTGTAATTGTGGTGTGGTTTACAGTGCAGGCCTGGTGGGCTGCATCGATCCAACCAGAGAAATAATAATACAATGGAAGTGAAGTGATGCAGGGAAGGAAGAGGTTGTGAGGAGAGNATTAGCAGCAGCTGTAATTGTGGTGTGGTTTACAGTGCAGGCCTGGTGGGCTGCATCGATCCAACCAGAGAAATAATAATACAATGGAAGTGAAGTGATGCAGGGAAGGAAGAGGTTGTGAGGAGAGCGAGGGAGTGGTGGAGAGGAGCGAGGGAGTGGTGGAGAGGAGAGAGAGAGAGAGAGGGAGGCCTCCTGGTTACTGAAGGAATGATGTATTGATTGTCTCTGACAGGGGGGTGCAGACCAATCGATGGTTATATGTGAGAGGAGGCTGTTAAGAGATTCTCCCAGGTCACACGGGTTGCCCAGACAACTGGCACCGCTGCTGCTGATGGGAGAGAAATGAACTCATCAGCTGGATGGAGGGATGAATGAATTAGAGGATGAGTGGAAAGAATGCCTTGATGGAGGGATAGATGTAGAGGGAGAGGTAGGGTGAAGTAGGGTAAAGCAAGAGGCACTGGAGGGATTACATGCCAATTAGACCAAGCATGTTCATTTCTATATGGATATGTGATGGAGCTAGGAGGAATTAGCCGACTCAGGCTACTCAGACGACCCAGACCAGACAGACAGTGCCATGGGAAATCAAATCCTCATGCTAATCGGATTAGCTGGTATATCTTACCCAGTACAGTAGACGGACATAGAGACAGACATAGAGAACCCTTCATCTAGTGTTGGACTCCTTAAGTGTTTTAAGAGAGAGAGAGAGAGAGAGAGAGAAGGAGAAAGAGAAAGATAGAGAAAGAGAGGATGAGTTAAATGGAAGATAATTAGAGCAGTGTAAAAGAAGAAACGAAGAGTTTTGATGGAGAGAAAGAGAGAGGTGTAATATAACAGGTAATACATCAGGGGAGGGAGGACTGTGTGCCTGTAGGACTGCTTAGTTTGAAGGTACAGAGACAGAGGAGAGTTATGGTCTGTTAGTCTCTCTCCTCTACCCTCTAGACCTCCCCAGCCCCAGTATGTCTCTCCTCTGCCCTCTAGACCTCCCCAGCCCCAGCATATCTCTCCTCTCCCCTCTAGACCTCTCCAGCCCCAGTATGTCTCTCCTCTCCCCTCTAGACCTCTCCAGCCCCAGCATGTCTCTCCTCTCCCCTCTCACACAACTCTATCCCCGTCTAACTAGACCAGTAGTATTAAAGTACACACCGTGCTTATCCCCTACTGAGAAACCAGGATACTAACTCACCTCAAAGGCCTCCTCTCACTATTTCACCCCCTCTAACACATATCGACTCCAACCTCCTATCCTTCCCTCTTATCCGCCCCTTCTAACCAGTGATCTCCAACCTCTCTACTCCCTCTCTATCCCCGCCCTTAACCATGATACTCCACCAATCTATCCCCTACCTCCTCACACCAGTGATACTCCTACCTCTACCTCCTCTAACCGTGCCCTCTATCCCCTCTAACCAGTGCATCTCCACCTCTATCCCCCTCGATCCCTCTCTAACCCAGTGATACTCCACCTCTACCTCCCTTAACAGTGGATATACTCCTACCTCTATCCTCCCTCTATACACATGAATAATCCACCTCACCTCCCTCTATCCCCCTTACTAACCGTGA
>NW_019944702.1:22797-29564 GCF_002910315.2 Salvelinus sp. IW2-2015
TACTCCACCTCTACCTCCCTCTATCCCCCCTCTAACCAGTGATACTCCACCTCTACCTCCCTCTAACCAGTGATACTCCTCCTCTATCCTCCCTCTAACCATTGATACTCCACCTCTTCCTCCCTCTTCCCCCCCTCTAACCAGTGATTCTCCACCTCGAGCATTAATTTCACATTGTTAGGGTTAGGGTTAAGTTCAGGCATTAACCCTGAATAGTTAAGTTAAGGTTTAAGGTTGGAATCAGATGCTCACGCCCATYTGCCATCCCCGGCCAATACACCGTAGCAAAGTGAAAACGTACTTGAAAGTAACAGCGCTCACTGTTGCCCCCTTGTGGTCAGTTTCCACATMATCTCCCAACGTCTTCAGACATGGATGGATGTTGAATACTGACTTGTATAACAGGTGACCTAGCTGCTATCTCCCCCTTCTAACCAGGGATGATTCCACCTCTATCTCCATCTTACTCTCTCTCCCCCCTCCCCCTTTTTTCTCTCCTTCCTGCCCTCCCTCCCTCCCTCGCTCCCTCCCTCCCTCTCTCCTTCATGTATATTCAGCAGCGGTCTGGGGGGTCTGGCCTGCCCAGCGGTGTGTTTCTGGGTCAGTGCCTCCTAAAGGCTGAAGAGCAGCAGAAAGGCCCTGTTCTGCCAGTGTTTTCCACAAACCCAGAGCCAGTGATCATACCCTGCTTTTAACCTTGACTAGATGTGCTCCATTGCTTTATTAATGTAATGGAGGGCACCTATTAAAGTAGAGGTGGACTTTCTAAAATGATTCTGAGGGTCGTTATATTCTTTGTGTGTAGGCGGCAGAAGAAAGGTGTCCGACCAGAGGACCCCATGCAGAGCGGGACGCACGCAGGCCCTATATAAAACAGACATGCATCGGTGGAGACAATCTCCACATTTAAAGATATCTTCTTGAAGATGGGTTTCTGGTGGGTTGCTCTGCCTGTTCTCTAGTCACATATGAAGGATGGAAAGCAGATCTTCACCTCTCTATTTCATGGATGTAGTTACGCAAAGCTTCAGGCTGATTCTGAGAAGCAGACAGATCACACAGAGAATGTATCTTCCCTGTCGCTTGTTGACTAAATTACTCTACGAATCCTGACTCCTGGTATGGACTTTTCCCTCTCTGGAGTCAATATTGTTTGACAGAGAAGTTGCTGAAATTAGATTCAATATTCAATAATGCAAATGCAAATGTATTTGATTGGTTAGTCTATACTGATCAAATAATTGTCTAAATCAATGGCTGCCTCTCCCGCTCTCCCGCTCTCTCTCTCTCGCTCTCTCGCTCTTTTTCCCTCCATCTCTCTTTGTTTATTTTCGTTTATGGCACCATTCTATATGGTGGTATTTCCCTATTCTGGGTTCATACAGTATAAAGCAGACAGCCTCAGAATGGTGACAGTGATCTGTTCAAACAGCCCAGTCTCAGGCAGGGGAGAAAATACACAAGCACATCTTTTGACGGTTGGCTGCTGTGGCGGTGGAGCAGAGCACCGTGCTCTGCAGAAGGAATGCAGGAGCGATTGCCACCACTTTGTTCCTCTCTTTCATGTGGCTGGGAGAGATGGAGGTGTTTGAAGACAGGGATAAGGATGGTATCTTCGTCATCTTGACAACATCAGTCCCAGCTCCCAGGTGCATATGTTTGATGAGGAGGGATACGGCTGAGGAATAAACAGCAATAATCTCAGTTCCATAATGTGCTGTTTGGCAGCAATAATCATGAGTCAATAATGTGCCTGTTTGGAGCAATAATCGAGTTCAATAATGTGCTGTTTGGAGGCAAAAAATCTGAGTTCAATAATGTGCTTTTGGAGCAGTAATCTCAGTTCAATAATTGCTTTTTGGAAAAGTAAATCTGAGTTCAATATTGTGCTGTTTGGAGCAATAATCTGAGTTCAATAATGGTGTGTTTGGGAGGCATAATCTCAGTTCAATATGTTGCTGTTGTGGAGAGCAATTAATCTCAGTTCAATTATGTGCCGTTTGGAGCAATTAATCTCAGTTCAATAATGTGCTGTTTGGAGCAATAATCTCAGTTCAATAATGTGCTGTTTGGAGCAATAATCTGAGTTCAATAATGTGCTGTTTGGAGAGTAATCTCGAGTTCAATTAATGTGCTGTTTGGGCAATAATCTAGTTCAATAATGTGCTGTTTGAGGGCAATAATCTGAGTTTCAATAATGTGCTGTTGTGGAGCAATAATCTCAGTTCAATAATGTGCTGTTTGGAGCAATAATCTGAGTTCAATATGTGCTGTTTGGAGCAATTTCTGATTCAATAATTGTGCTGTTTTGGAGCAATAATCTGAGTTCAATAATGTGCTGTTTGGAGCAATAAATCTCAGTTCAATAATGTGCTGTTTGGAGCAATAATTCTGAGTTCAATAATGTGCTGTTTGGAGCATAATGCTCAGTTCAATAAATTGTGCGTTTGGAGCAAATTCTCAGATTCAATAATGTGACTGTTTGGAGCAATAATCTCAGTTCAATAATGTGCTGTTTTGGAGCCAAGTAATCTCCCTCGCCTCCGTTTCAATAATGTGCTGTTTGGAGCAAATGAATTCTCAGTTCATAATGTGCTGTTTGGAGCAGTAATCTCAGTTCAATAATGTGCTGTTGGAGCAATAATCTGAGTTCAATAATGTGCTGTTTGGAGCATAATCTGAGTTCAATAAATGTGCTGTTTGGAGCAGTAATCTGAGTTCAATAATGTGCTGTTTGGAGCAGTAATCTCGTTCCATAGATGTGCTGTTTGGAGCAGTAATCTCAGTTCAATATGTGCTGTTTGAGCATAATCTCAGTTCAATGATGTGCTGTTTGGAGCAGTAATCTCAGTTCAATAATGTGCTTGTTTGGAGCAGTAATCTCAGTTCAATATATGTGCTGTTTGAGCAATAATCTGAGTTCAATAATGTGGCTGTTTGGAGCAAGATGTTTCTTTTATTGCACGTGTGATTTATTTTATTTTTAAGATGCATGTCTACACATCCCAACATACCACTATACATACTAAATCATTCCAGCAATATATATGATTTGGACGATATGGTAAATATAAGGATGTGCATCTGTTTGTAGATGTATTGTGATGGATTAGGCTTTGGTTGCTGAGTAATTTCACGCTCATCTGTTTATATTTAGCCCCTGTTGTGAATGTTAACACTGAGTGACTGGGGAGCTGGGCTGTTCCACTATCCCCCCAGGTGTCCCCCTGCACCTCACTTTGCTCCCCAGTAAGGGGACGGGCTGACAGACAGACAGTGTCTAGGCTGTAGCACTGAGGTAGTAGGGGTTATCACCTACCTATCCTACCTAACCTACCTACCTACCTACTACCTACCTAACTACCTACCTACCTGCCTGCCGCCTGCCTGCTGCCTGCTGCTGCCTGCCTGCCTGCCTGCCCTGCCGCCTGCCTGCGCTGCCTGCCCTGCCTGCCGCCTGCCTGCCTGCCTGCTGCCTACTACCTACTACCTACCTACCTACCTACCTACCATACTACCTACCTACCTACCTACCTACTCTACGTCCTACCTACTCACCATCTACCTACCTACCCTCTCTACTCTCTCTCTCTCTTACCCCTTTTCATGTCTCTGCTCTCCACCTACTACCTACTACCTACCTACCTACTACCCTACCTACCATACTATCTGTTCATCTCCTGAGATAGTTAGTAAACTGATCAAATCTAATTGGGTTTTACAGAGCATCCTCAGTCCCACCATAACACATTCATTACCCATGGGATTCAGGTCTGGTTCACTTCTGTGCGGCTCACTCAACACACAGTTCACATCACGGTGTGGTGTGTTCCTCTCCTCTACCATTCCCACTGATCTTTGTGAAGACCCAGTGTTGGCTCTGTGATTGTGGCTGGGAAAAGAGCATTAGGGGGGTGTCTTTGAGGCTGTGGTGGTGCTAAATGTCCCTGTTTTTACAGCGGTCCCCTCCCTTTAATGGCTCCAGGTTTTGAAATGTCATGAAATCACTCTGACCTCACCTGACCTGAAAGTAACCAGACAATGAGAATCTGTTTCTGCCGTTTAGTTCCTTTGATTATAGGATGGTTGGGATTGTATTCGAGTGCAAGATGCTGGGATTCACCAGATCCACACTCACATTTATTGCACATTTTTGTTTCTCATAAAGATTTGGTTGGCTGTTATTGTGTTGCTTGTCCTGGGGCTCTGTGGGAGTGTGTTTGTGGTTTTGAACAGAGCCCCAGCCAGCTTTGCTTAGGTGACTCTTCTCGCAGGTCATCTCTCAGTAGGTGTGGCTTTGAAAGGAAGGTTTGGGAATCTCTTCCATTTAAGTGGTTGTAGAATTTAACGTTCTTTTCGGTTATTTGATATTAGGCTGGGTATCGTGTTTAATTCTGCTCTAGCATATTTGGTGTTCCTACATTGTACACACGAGGATATTTTTTGCAGAATTCTGCATGTGAGTCTCATTTGGTTTCATGCAGTCTCAATTCGTCTCTCTCTTTCTCATCCTCTTTCTCTCTCTCTCTCTTCTCTCTTCCTCTCGCGCACAGCGCGTGTCACATCCCCGATCCTCTCTTCGGTCTCTCTCTCTGCTCCTCTCTTTCCCTATGTTCTCTCTCTGCTCCATCAGATACTGAGCATCATGCCCATCATTTAGAGACCAACAGACTAGAGACCGTCATCCCTCTCTTCCTCTATCTGTGTCTCTATCTCTATATCTCTCTCTTGTTTTACTGTGGGTGGATGACTAGCCAGCGCTTCATTGATGATCTGTTCAATGAGAATCCATAATGATTGTGCTCCTCAGTGGCTGGTGGTGCGTGGGTGCTCCTCAGATCATTATGGTTGATGATATCTGGAACTCTGAAAACTAGAAAACAAGGATCACACAATTGGGAGTAGAAGTGGTCATGCAGAGATGCTCATTTCTCTGTTTGTCTCACATCTGCTGTATCTGTGTCCTAGAGAGCTTGTAGGGAGAGCTGTTGTGTTCTCAACGTCATGCTGTATCTGTGTCTAAGAGAGCTGTAGGAAGAAGCTGTTGTGTCTCACGTCCTGCTGTATCTGTGTCCTAGAGAGCTGTAGGAGAGCTGTTGTGTCTCACGTCTGCTGTATCTGGTGTCCTAGAGAGCTGTAAGAGAGCTGTTGTGTCTCACATCCTGCTGTATCTGTGTCCTAGAGAGCTGTAGGAGAGCTGTTGTGTCTCACGTCCTGCTGTATCTGTGTCCTAGAGAGTGTAAGAGAGCTGTTGTGTCTCACATCCTGCTGTATCTGTGGTCCTAGAGAAGCTGTAAGAGAGCTGTTTTGTGTCCTACATCCTGCTGTATCTGTGTCCTAGTAGAGGTGTAGGAAGAGCTGTTGTGTCTACGTCTGCTGTATCTGTGTCCTAGAGAGGTTGTGTGTTCGCGACTCCAGCTCAGCTGCTATCCATGTCTTGCTTGTAGTCATATATGCCTTGGAAGCGAATCTAATCCCCTCCTCTCCTTTCTGCAGTGGAGGGTCAATAATGTTGGACAGACTCCGTAGCAATGGAATTTAGAACTTGTCCTCATTAACTTTGTTCCTCCTCCTAATGATTAACCCTGAGAGAGAAAAGACTGGTCAACACATAGGGCAGGACTTAGGCGTAAGAAGCCTCAGCATCATACGTCAACACACTACCCTCACTGTAGTGTTGTGTGGTGTGTGTGTGTGTTGGTGTGTGTGTGTGTGTGTGTTGTGTGTGTGTGTGTGTGTGTGTGTGTGTGTGTGTGTGTGTGTGTGTGTGTGTGTGTGTGTGTGTGTGTGTGTGTGTTGTGTGTGTGGTGTGCGTGTGTGTGTGTGTTGAGAGTGAGAGTGAGAGAGACGGTTTATACACATATTTCTGTGAGACTGGAAAGTTTAGTGGTGTGTTTCAGATTGTTGTTTCATTTGCATGATAATATAAGCAGAAAGTAGCTATGTGGACACCACCACCACACAACTTATCAACACACACACCTTGACATACACACATACACACGTTGCACACACAGGAAAACACCATCGGGGGTAATATGGAGTCAAGGTCTCTGGGAAGCCAGATTATCTGGTTGTATGTCCCAGGGTTTACACGCGTGTCTTGGAATGAGATTCAGACAGGTTCCATATTCCCACTCCATCAGACAGACAGGTTTCAATCAACCTGGCCAACCTGCGTGTCGGTCTGTACAGGGACCTCGTACAGAACATCTCCAGCTGTATTGCGGCAGTAAGGTGACTTGGCTGGGTACAAACACAATTACCTAGGCTTCCCTGTAATGTCATTTAGGAGGAATTGGATTGAGAAATGGGAATGAGCACTCAATGGTGATGTGAACCGTCTGGTTAACGGTCCTTGTGATTCAAAGTCAATGACTAAACGAGGGGAGAATGTTTTAATAAACCGTTCACTATGCCCACTAGGCGCATAATGAACAAAACATGGCCCTCCTGTAACACCTGCCCTCCAGGTTGTTAAAAGTCATTGGTGATTGTAAAGGAATTCCTGTTTACTGCAATCAGCATAGGAGGCTGCATATAGAGGGCTGGTGTGTGTGTGTTGTGTGTGTGTGTGTGTGTGTGTGTGTGTGTGTTGTGTGTGTGTGTGTGTGTGTGTGGTGTGTGTGTGTGTGTGTGTGTGTGTGTGTGTGTGTGTGTGTGGTGTGTGTGTGTGTGTGTGTAGTGTTGTATTGGAGTGTGTGTGGTGTGTTGTTGTAATTTGGAGTAATGTGTGTGTGTGTGTGTGTGTGTTGTATTGAGTGTGT
>NW_019944702.1:31414-36665 GCF_002910315.2 Salvelinus sp. IW2-2015
TTCACAGTTTTTCCCGACTCCCGGTTCCGCATTATGTTATTTGGAAGTGGAGGAAGGGATACGGAGCTGAGGAAAAAAGCAATATATCTCAGTTCAATTAATGTGCTGTTGTAGCAATAATCTGAGTTCAATAATGTGCTGTTTTGGAGCAGTAATCTGAGTTTCAATAATGTGCTGTTTGGACAATAATCTGAGTTCAATAATGTGCTGTTTGGAGCAATAATCTGAGTTCATATAATGTGCTGTTTGGAGCAGTAATTCGAGTTCAATAATGTGCTGTTGGAGCATATAATCTGAGTTCAATAATGTGCTGTTTGGAGCAATAATCTCTAGTTCAATAATTGTCTGTTTGGAGCAATAAATCTGAGTTCAATAATGTGCTTTTGGAGCAATAATCTGAGTTCAATAATGTGCTGTTTGGAGCAATAATCTGAGTTCAATAATTGCGCTGTTTGAGCAAGATGTTCTTATTGCTAGTGTTCTTTATGTTGATTGTGATTCTATTTTATTTTTAAGATGCATGTCTACACATCCCAACATACCACTATACATACTAAATCATTCCAGCATATATATGATTTGGACGATATGGTAAATATAAGGATGTGCATCTGTTTGTAGATGTATTGTGATGGATTAGGCTTTGGTTGCTGAGTAATTTCACGCTCATCTGTTTATATTTAGCCCCCTGTTGTGAATATGTTAACACTGAGTGACTGGGGGAGCTGGGCTGTTCCACTATCCCCCCCAGGTGTCCCCCTGCACCTCACTTTGCTCCCCAGTAGGGGGAGGGCTGACAGACAGACAGTGTCTAGGGCTGTAGCACTGAGGTAGTAGGGGTTATCTACCTACCTACCTACCTACCTACCTACCTACCTACCTACCTACCTACCTATCTGTTCATCTCACTGAGATAGTTAGTAAACTGATCAAATCTAATTGGGTTTTACAGCATCCTCAGTCCCACCATACACATTCATTACCCATGGGATTCATGGTCTGGTTCACTCTGTGCGGCTCACTCACACACACCAGTTTCACATCACGGTGTGTGTGTTCCCCCTCTCTCTACCATTCCCACTGATCTTTGTGAGACCCCAGTGTTGGCTCTGTGATTGTGGCTGGGGAAAAGAGCAGTTCAGGGGGGTGTCTTTGAGGCTGTGGTGGTGCTAAATGTCCCTGTTTTACAGAGGTCCCCTCCCTTTAATGGCTCCAGGGTTTGAAATGTCATGAAATCACTCTGACCCTCACCTGACCTGAAAGTAACCAGACAATGAGAATCTGTTTCTGCCGTTTAGTTCCTTTGATTATAGGGATGGTTGGGATTGTATTCGAGTGCAAGATGCTGGGATTCCACCAGATCCACACTCACATTTATTGCATAGAAATGATAGAAGTTAATTGCAAGCATTTTTTTGTTTAATTCCAATAAGGTTCATATAACATGAGTTAAACCTGAATGTCATCATCAGGCTTCTTCATCTACTGTCATCAGCAGGCCCTCTCTCATCTACTGTCATCAGCAGGCCCTCTCTCATCTACTGTCATCAGCAGACCCTCTCTCATCTACTGTCATCAGCAGTCCCTCTCTCATCTACTGTCATCAGCAGCCTCTCTCATCTACTGTCATCAGCAGCCTCTCTCATCTACTGTCATCAGCAGACCCTCTCTCATCTACTGTCATCAGCAGTCCTCTCTCATCACTGTCATCAGCAGTCCCTCTCCATCTATGTCATCAGCAGCCTCCTCATCTATGTCATCAGAGCTCCTCTCTCAACACTGTCATCAGCCCCTCTCTCATCTACTGTCATCAGCAGGCCTCTCTCATCTACTTGTCATCAGCAGCCCTCTCTCATCAGCAGCCCTCATCTCATCGCTGTCATCAGCATGGCCCTCTCTCATCTACTGTCATCAGCAGGCCTTCTCTCTCATCTACTGTCATCAGCAGAGACCCTCTCATCATCTACTGTCATCAGCAGGCCCTCTCTCATCTACTGAATCAGCAGGCCCTCTCTCATCTACTGGAATCATCAGCAGGCCCTCTCTCATCTCTACTGTCATCAGCAGGCCCTCTCTCTCTACTGTCATCAGCAGGCCCTCTCTCATCAGCAAGGCCTCTCTCATCTGCTGTCATCAGCAGGCCCTCTCTCATCTACTGTCATCAGCAGGCCCTCTCTCATACTGTCATCAGGCAGACCCTCTCTCATTCTACTGTCATCAGGCAGGCCCTCTCTCATCTACTGTCATCAGCAGGCCCTCTCATCTACTGTCATCAGCAGGCCTCTCTCATCTACTGTCATCAGCAGGCCCTCTCTCATCAGCAGGCCCTCTTTCATCTGCTGTCATCAGCAGGCCCTCTCTCATCTACTGTCATCAGCAGGCCCTCTCTCATCTACTGTCATCAGCAGGCCCTCTCTCATCTACTGTCATCAGCAGACCTCTCTCATCTACTGTCATCAGCAGGCCCTTCTCATCTACTGTCATCAGCAGGCCCTCTCTCATCTACTGTCATCAGCAGACCCTCTCTCATCTACTTGTCATCAGCAGGCCCTCTCTCATCCACTGTCATCAGCAGGCCCTCTCTCACCCGCTGTCATCAGCAGGCCCTCTCTCATCCGCTGTCATCAGCAGGCCCTCTCTCATCTGCTTCATCAGCAGGCCCTCTCTCATCTACTGTCATCAGGCAGGCCTCTCTCATCTACTGTCATCAGCAGGCCCTCTCTCATCTACTGTCATCAGCAGGCCCTCTCTCATTTACTGTCTCAGCAGACCGTCTCTCATCTACTGTCTCAGCAGGCCCTCTCTCATCTACTGTCATCAGCAGGCCTCTCCTCATCTACTCTATCAGCAGGCCCTCTCTCATCTCTGTCATCAGCAGGCCCTCTCTCATCTACTGTCATCAGCAGCCCTCTCTCATCTACTGTCATCAGCAGGCCCTCTCATTCTGTCATAGCAGCCCTCTCTCATCTACTGTCATCAGCAGACCTCTTCATCTACTGTCATCAGCAGGCCCTCTCTCATTCTACTGTCATCAGCAGGGCCCTCTTCATCTACTGTCATCAGCAGACCCTCTCTCATCTACTGTCATCAGCAAGGCCTCTCTCATCTCACTGTCATCAGCAGGCCTCTCTCATCCGTGTCATCAGCAGGCCCTCTCTCATCGCTGTATCAGCAGGCCCTCTCTCATCGCTGTCATCAGCAGAGCCCTCTTCTCATCTCATGTCATCAGCAGGCCCCTCTCTCATCTACTGTCATCAGCAGGCCCTCTCTCATCTACTGTCATCAGCAGCCGTCTCTCATCTACTGTCATCAGCAAGGCCGTCTCTCATTCTACTGTCATCAGCAGGTCCCTTGCTCTCATCTTACTGTCATCAGCAGGCCCTCTCTCATCTACTGTCATCGAGAGGCCCTCTCTCATCTACTGTCATCAGCAGGCCCTCTTCATCTACTGTCAATCAGCAGCGCCCTCTCTCATCTACTGTCATCAGCAGGCCTCCACTCTCATCTACTGTCATCAAGCAGGCCCTCTGTCATCTACTGTCATCAGCAGGGCCCTCTCTCATCTACTGTCATCAGCAGAGCCTCTCTCATTATGTCATCAGCAGCCCTCTTCATCTACTGTCATCAGCAGGCCCTCTTTCATCTACTGTCATCAGCAGACCCTCTCTCATCTACTGTCATTCAGCAGGCCTCTCTCTATCCACTGTCATCAGCAGGCCCTCTTCTATCCGCTTGTCATCAGCAGGCCCTCTCTCATCTGCTGTCATCAGCAGGCCCTCTCTCATCTGCTGTCATCAGCAGGCCCTCTCTCATCTACTGTCATCAGCAGGCCCATCTATGTCATACAGGCCTCCCTCCTCATCTACTGTCATCAGCAGGCCGTCTCTCATCTACTGTCATCAGCAGGCCCTCTCTCATTCTACTGTCATCAGCAGGCTCTCTCATACTGTCATCAGCTAGGCCCTCTCTCATCTACTGTCATCAGCAGGCCCTCTGTCATCTACTGTCATCAGCAGGCCCTCTCTAATTACTGTCATCAGCAGGCCCTCTCTCATCTACTGTCATCAGGAGGCCCTCTCTCATCGACTGTTCATCAGCAGACCGGTCTCTCATCTACTGTCATCAGCAGGCCCTCTCTCATCTACTGTCATCAGCCAGGCCTCTCTCATCTACTGTCATAGCAGCCTCTCTCATCTACTGTCATCAGCAGGCCCTCTCTCATCTACTGTCATAATCTAGCAGTCCCTCTCTGCATCTACTGTCATCAGCAGGCCCTCTGTCATCTACTGTCATCAGCAGGCCCTCTCTCATCTACTGTCATCAGCAGGCCTCTCTCATCTACTGTCATCAGGAGGCCCCTTCTCATCTACTGTCATCAGCAGGCCCTCTCTCATCTACTGTCATCGCAGGCCTCCTTCATCTACTGTCATCAGCAGGCCCTCTCTCATCTACTGCTTCATCAGCAGGCCTGCTCTTCATCTACTGTCATCAGCAGGCCCTCTCTCATCTACTGTCATCAGCGGCCCCTTCTCTCATCTAAGCTGTCATCACCGCAGGCCCTCTTCTCATCCACTGTCATCAGCAGGCATCTCTCATCCGCTGTCATCAGCAGGCCCTCTCTCATCCGCTGTCATCAGCAGGCCCTCTCTCATCTACTGTCCATCAGCAGGCCCTCTCTCATCCGCTGTCTTTAGCAGGCCCTCTCTCATCCGTTGTCATCAGCAGACCCTCTCTCATCCTCTGTCATCAGCATGCCCTCTCTCATCACGGATGATTGCACCATCTCTAGCCTTTGGCATTATAGACCTGCATGCTTGATGCTTCACACGAGATAGATAGGGCTATAAACCCAGCCATCTACACTAGCTACTGAGTAGAGGAAGGAATGGAGGAAAAGTCTAACAGTCTAGAGTAACAGAGGCTGGATTCCCAATATAGACCAGTGTGTGATTACAGGACAGAGGCTGGTCTTATGTGCTTCTTTGGATGAGATAAGCTGACATAGTGGAACATTTAGAGTCACTCTCTCTCTTTTCTCTCTCTCTATGCTCTCTCCTCTCTCTCTTCTCTCTTCTCTCTCTCTCTCTCTCTCTCTCTCCTCTCTTCTTCTCTCTCTATCTCCTCTCTCTCTCTCTGTCTCTCATCTTCTCTCTCTCCTCTCTCCCTCTCTCTCTCTCTCTCTCTCTCTCTTCTCTCTCTCTCTCCCTCCTTTCTTCTCTCTCTCTCTCTTCCCTCTCTCTCTTCTCTTCTC
>NW_019944702.1:36690-49919 GCF_002910315.2 Salvelinus sp. IW2-2015
AGGGGAGATCACCTAGCCCTGTCCTTCCTCTTGAGAGCCAGGTCTGCCTACCGCGGCCTTTCTCATAGCCAAGGCTATGCTCACTTGAGTCTGTACATAGTCAAAGCTTTCCTTAAGTTTGGGTCAGTCACAGGTGGTCAGGTATTCTGCACTGTGTACTCTCTGTTTAAGGGCAAATAGCATTCTAGTTTGCTCAGTTTTTTTTTATAATTCTTTCCAATGTGTCAAGTAATTACTTTTTGTTTTTTAATAGTTGGTTGGGTCTAATTGTGGTTGCTGTCCCTGCGGGCTGCTGTGGTCTGTGTTTGTGTTTGTGAACAGAGCCACCAGGACCAGCTTGCTTAGGGACTCTTCACAGGTTCATTACCTCAGTATGTGATATGCTTTGAAATGGAAGGTTGGGAATTTCTTCCTTTAGGTGGTTGTAGAATTTAACGTCTTCTTTCATGGATTTTGAGAACTTACCTGGTATGGGTTTAATTCTCTCTGCATTATTTGGTGTTTCTACATTGTAGACTCTGTCAAATCACCACATCCTCATCGCCGACTCCGACAGCCTTGGTTTCTCTAAATGATTGCCTCGCCTGCGTTCAACCAACTACTTCTCTGATCGAGTTCAGCTGTGTCAAATCGGAGGGTCTGTTGTCCGGGCCTCTGGCAGTTTCTATGGGGGTGGCCCACCAGGGTTACAATTCTTAGGACGACTCTCTTCTCTGTATACATCAAATGATGTCGCTCTTGCTGTGGTGCCTTCTCTGATCCATCTCTACGGCAGACACAACTATTTCTGAGTAACTTCTGGCCCTTCTTTTGACACAGTTGTGTTAAAAACAACCCTCCAGGCGAGCTTCAAATGCCATACAACTCTTCCTTCCGTGCCTCCATTGCTCTTAAATACAAGTAAAACTGAAATGCATGCTCTTCAACCGATCGCTTGACCATGCACCTGCCCGCCGTCCAACATCATCTACTCTGGTACGGCTCTGACTTAGAATATGATGGACAACTATCAAAATACCCTAGGTGTATTGGTACGACTGTAAAACTCTCCTTCCAGACTCACATACAAACATCTCCAATCCAAAGTTAAAATCTAGAATTGGCTTTCCTATTCCGCAACAAAAGCCCTCCTTCACTCATGCTGCCAAACATCCTTGTAAAACTGACCATCCTACCAATCCTCGACTTCGGTGATGTTCACTTACAAACATAGCCTCCAAAACTGCTACTCAATAACATTGGATGACAGTCTACATCACAAGTGCCATCCGTTTTGTCACAAAGGACCCCATATACTACCCACCATGCGACCTGTACACTCTTCGTGCTGGCCCTCGCGATCATACCGTCGCCAAACCCCACTGGCTCCAGCGTCATCTACAGACCTGCATACGTAAAAAAAAAAAAAAAAAAAAAAAAAAACTCCCCTTATCTCAGCTTCGCTGTCCACCATAGCCGCACGTACCTGTAGCACGCGCTTCCAGCAGGCTATAATCTCTCTGGTCACCTCCAAAACCAAATCTTCCCTTTGGCGCCCTCTCCGTCAGGTTCTCTGCTGCCAATGACTGGAACGATACTACAAAAATCTCTGAACTGGAACACACTTATACTCCTCACTAGCTTATAACGCACCAGCTGTCAGAGCAGCTCCATAAGAATTACTGACCTGTAATAAGCCCACATAACTTAGCCCAAAAACTACCTCTTACCTACTGTATATTTTATTTATTTTGCTCCTTTGCACCCCCATTTTATTTCCTATCTCTACTTTTCTATCTCTACTCTACTTTTTTTTTTTTTACTTGCTTATATTGTACTCCACCTTCGGCCACCCATGGCTTTTCTATATTTTAATTATTATATATATATTTTGTTTGTTCACCTCCTTATCTCCCATCATTGTATATTGTAATATCAGAACTTATTTTTTCACTGGTCATTATTGTACTGATACTTATAATGTTTACTCCATGTGTAAACTATGTGTTGTTGTTATGTGTCGAACTGCTTTGTCTTTATCTTGGCCAGTGTCGCAATTGTAATGAAACGTGGTTCGCAATCTTGCCTACTGGGTTAAAATAAAGGGGTGAATAAAAAAATAAAATAAACAAAATTGTAAGCACCGGAGGATAATTTCTTGCAGATCTTCTGCAAATGCGGAATCTCAATTGGTTTCAAATGCAGTCCTCAATTCTCTTCTCTCTCTCTCTTTCTCTCTCTTCTCTCTCTCTCTCTCTCTCTCTCTTTCTCTCTCTCTCCTCTCTCTCTCTCTCTCCTCTCTCTCTCTCTCGCTTCTCGCTCTCCTCTTCCCTATGTCCTCCTCTCTCTGCTCATCAGATACTGAGCACTCATGCACATCATTTAGAGACCACAAGAACTAGAGACCTCATCCCTATCTTCCTCTATCTGTGTCTCTATCTCTATATCTCTCTCTATCTTTACTGTGGGTGGATGACTAGCCCGCGCTCTATTGAATGATCTGTTCAATGAGAATCCATAATGATTGTGCTCCTCAGTGGCTGGTGGTGTGGTGCTCCTCAGATCATTATGGTTGAATGACTATCTGAAATCTGAACATAGAAAACAAGGATCACACATTGGGAGTAGAAGTGTCATGCAGAGATGCTATTTTCTCTGTTGTGTCCTCAACGTCCTGCTGTAATCTGTTGTCCTAGAGAAGCTGTAGGAAGCTGTTGTGTCTCACAGTCGCTGCTGTATCTGTGTCCCTAGAGAGCTGTAGGAGAGCTGTTGTGTCTCACGTCCCTGCTGTATCTGTGTCCTAGAGAGCTGTAGGAGAGCTGTTGTGTCTCACATCCTGCTGTATCTGTGTCCTAGAGACTGTAGGAGAGCTGTTGTGTCTCACGTCCTGCTTATCTGTGTCCTACGAGAGCTGTAGGAGAGCTGTTGTGTCTCACGTCCTGCTGTATCTGTGTCCTAGAGAGCTGTTTGTGTAATCGCGGCTCCAGCTTCAGCCTGCTATCATGTCCTTGCTATGTAGGTCATATATGCCTCTTGGAACAAAATCTAATCCCCTCCTCTCCTTTTCTGCAGTGGAGTCAGTCAATAATGTTGACAGAACTCCGAATAGCAATGGATTAGAACTTGTCTCATTAACTTTGTTTCCTCTCTCCCTAAATTATTAACCTGAGAGAGAAAGACTGGTCCAACACATAAAGGCAGAGACTATAGGCGTAAGAGCCTCAGCATCAATACAGTCAACACACTACCTGCACTGTAGTGTGTGTATGTGTGGTGTGTGTGTGTGTGTGTGTGTGCGTGCGTGGCGTGTGTGTGTGTGTGTGTGTGTGTGTGGTGTGTGTGTGTGTGTGATGTGTGTGTGTGTGTGTGTGTTGTGTGTGTGTGCGTGCGTGCGTGCGTGCGTGCGTGCGTGTGTGCGTGCGTGCGTGTGTGTGTGTGAGAGTGTGAGAGAGAGAGAGAGAGACGGTTTATTACACATATTTCTGATGAGAATGGAAGTTAGTGGTGTGTTTCAGATTGTTTTTCATTTGCATGATAATATAAGCAGAAGGTAGCTATGTGACACACACACACACAACTTATCACACACACACCTTGACATACACACATACACACGTTGACACACACAGGAAACACCAGGGGTAATATGGAGTCAGGTCTCTGGAAGCCAGATTATCTGGTTGTTGTCCCAGGGTTTACAGCGTGTCTTGAATGAGATTCAGACAGGTTCCATATTCCCACTCCACAGACAGACAGGTTTCATCAACCTGGCCAAAACCATGCGTGTCGTGTCTGTACAGGTACCTACAGTACATCTCCAGCTGTATTGCGGACAGTTAAGCTGAATGGCTGGGACAAACACAATTAACCTTAGGCTTCCCTGTAATGTCATTAGGAGGAATTGGATTGAGAAATGGGAATGAGCACTCAAATGGTGATGTGGAACCTGTCTGGTTAACGGTCTGTGATTCAGTCAAGACTAAAGAGGGAGAATGTTTTTATAAACCGTTCACGCATGCCCACTAGGAAGCATAATGACAAAACATGCCCTCCTGTAAAACATGCCCTCCAGGTGTTAAAAGGTCATTGTGATTGTAGGCAATTCTGTTTACCATGCATATCACATAGGCTGCATATAGAGGGCTGGTGTGTGGTGTGTGTGTGTGTGTGTGTGGTGTGTGTGTGTGTGTGTGTGTGTGTGTGTGTGTGTGTGTGGTGTGTGTGTGTGTGTTGTGGTGTGTGTGTGTGTGTGTGTGTGTGTGTGTGTGTGTGTGTGTGTGTGTGTGTGTTGGGTGTGTGTGTGTGTGTGTGTGTGTGTGTGTTTGTGTGTGTGGTGTGTGTTGTATTGAGTGTGTTGTGTGCTGTGTTGTGTTGTATTGAAGTGTGTGGTGTGGTGTGTAGTGTTTGAGTGTTGTGTAGTGTGTGGTGTATGTGCTGTGTGTGTGTGTGTGTGTTGTGTGGTGTGTGTGTGTGTGTGTGTGTTGTGTGTGTAAGTGTGTGTGTGTGTGGTGTGTGTGTGTGTTGTGTTGTGTCTCTGTGGTGTGTGTGTGTGTGGTGTGCGATAGTGTGTGTGTGTGGTGTGTGCTGAGTGAAATGAGTAGAGGTGTAGTGATGGCGTGAGTGAGTGAGATGAGTGAGTGAGTGATAGTGAGTGAGTGATGTGAGTGAGTGGAGTGAGTGTGTGAGATGGTGAGTGAGTTGAAAAGTGAGTGAGTGAGTGAGTTGAGTGAGTGAGTGCACGCCACTCAGCTCAGCTGACCCCCGAACTCACCACCGACTAGGAGTCGTGCCTTCGACTACCACCCAGAGTCCGAGTGGTGGAGTGCGCTCCTCGTGTGTGCTGTGTGTGTGTGTGTGCCTGTGTGGGTGTTGGTGTGTGTGTGCGATGTGTGTGTGTTGTTCTGTAATTGAGTGTAACCCCGGTTGTTTGATACTCGCACAGTGAAAACAGAGTACAAAAAGTGACTGTGGTGTGTTCCATCAGTTGCTGCTGGCTGGTGCCACTGCTTGTCATGCTGGGTTGACTCTTTTCATGCCAGCCTACACACACTTGCCAGAGGTGCAGTAGAGAGTCCAACTCTGTGGTCTGTGTGTGACGTGTGTGGTGTGCTGTGTGCGCGTGTGCTGTCTGTGTGTGTGTGTGTGTGTGTGTGTGTGTGTGTGTGTGTGTGTGTGTGGTGTGTGTGTGTGTGTGGTGTGTGTGTGTGTGGTGTGATTAGGTGGATTAGGTGTGCCTTATGTAGCAGTGTTTTGCTGAGCAGGCAGGGCTGTCACATACGTATCCTTGGTATTTTCTGTTGCTGTATGTTCAGCATCCACACACACACAACACACAACACACACACACACACAACACACACACAACACACACACACCAACACACACCACTCACGACACGCACACGCACACACGCACACACACACACAGTACAAAGATGTTCTAGTTGTGCAAAAGGCATCGATGCATACAGAGACTCTCTCTCTCTCACACACACTCAACCACACAACACAGACACAGCCACAGACACAGACACACACACAGACACACACACACACACACCACACATGCATGCACACACACACTTAGCCATGTGTGCGAGGCCTGCTGTAAAGGTCATCTCCGTATCCAGTTTAATTTCGCTCTTCCTCAACAGTTAAGATCTATAAAGCGGTCAATAAATATCTATTTTAATGTCTCTGCATCTGGGCTCCATGTGATTTAACACCCTGCCTGCTCTGCTCTCTGACAGACTGAGCCCTGATGGAATTTCTCTCATCCCTCCTCCCAAGGCACTGAAGGCAGGCTACTCCAGACCACACTGACTCCAGGTCAGAATCTTGTAGTGGACCTGGATTGGGACCAATAAGGAACCTGATATGAACCTGAAGGTTCTGATATGGAGTCATTCTTAGGGAATGTGTCACCTGTGAGGTAGAGTGTGTTCTGAAAGGCCTGTGCTAGTGTGACTGGTGCTTCCCACTAGGCTGGTGCTTGACATAAGGCTGGTGCTTCCCACTAGGCTGGTGCTTCCCACTAGGCTGGTGCTTCCCACTAGGCTGGTTGTGTTTATTGATTGAGGGGAAGACGGTCTCAGAGGGCCATTAGTAGGATGGAGAGATGGAGGAGAGATGGATGAGAGATGGAGGAGAGATGGATGAGTGATGGAGGAGAGATGGAGCAGCGTTGAAAAGGAGCAGGAACATGGAGGGAAGGACTGAAATGAACACCTCTCTAATCATCGTGCCTCATACTCATATACATCCCCTGGCTTCCATGCAGCACCAACGATCATACCATGCTCTAACTCTCTGTCTGCTTTATAGAGCCACAGCCCGCGTCACTCACTGTCTCTAGGAGCCAACCATTTTCATGAACGGGGTGGCGTWCCTAATAAACTGTCCACTGAKTGCATGTACAGTGTGTAACATGGTGATGTTATGGTGTAGAGAATACTGATGTGCTTTGGGCAGGGATAGTGATAGACACAGATATAGTGGGAAGGGATAGTGATAGACACAGAGATAGTSGTCGGGGATAGTGATAGACACAGATATAGTGGTCAGGGATAGTGATAGACACAGAGATAGTGGTCAGGGATAGTGATAGACACAGATATAGTGGTCACGGATAGTGATAGACAATGAGCGATGGGTAAGGAAAGGGATAGTGATAGACACAGAGATGTGGTCAAGGGCCTAGTGGATAGACAAACAGCATATAGTGGGCAGGGATAGTGAATAGACACAATATATGTGGTCAGGGATTATGTTGATAGACACAGATATAGTGGCAGGGGATAGTGGATCGACACGGACAGATATGAGTGGTCAGGATAGTGATAGACACAGCCGATAAGGTCAGGAAGGGATAGTGATAGACACAGAGATAGTGGTCAGGGATTAGTGATAGACAGATATGCGAGCAAGACTAGGATAGTGGGCAGGGGATAGTGATAGACAACACGAGCATATGTTGGCAGGGATAGTGATAGAACAAGATATGCGGGCAGGGAGTGTCGAGTACAGCGGATATGGGGCATGTATGAGACAAGAGATTAGGGGCATTGGAAGATCACAAATTCGCAGTTAACCAGATACCGGTGAGGAACATGGGATGGGCGAGCTGGTACACGAGGCCGGGATTAGACACACCATGACGATTCGTCTCGGTGGTTCTAGAGCGTGGAACACGTCCCCTCCCTCGCCTCCCCCGCCTCCTACCTCCTCCTCGTCCTCAACTCCTCCTCTCTGTATTGCTGCAGTGTAGTGTGTTGTGTACCCCAGTGGTAAAGGACTCATCAGAGCACGCAGACAAAGTGCTCATGTCCAGCAGAGAGCTTAATTAAAAGAGGGCTGGCCGCCGAGGAGTGGGCCCATTTTGAATGCTCCCAACGCTTTTCAGACTCTCAGCGCTGCCGTGTACTACCCCGCCAATTGCAATTACTGAATTAACAGGCCCGGCCCATACAAACAGAAGGGAAGGAACTGCTTGCAAAATGGCACGGCCGTTTAAGCGAAAATAGAAGGGACGCTATTAAAGATTCTATAAAGATGTCACATGGAGTCGAGTCTGCGGAGCGCTCTGTGAGGGGAGGGGGGCATTTTACCAGGAGATAGGGAGTGTAAGGAGTGACAGCGCTAGGAGAGCAGAGCATTTAAACAGTCCAATTGTTATGTAGTGTGTTGTGTGTGTGTGCATGTGCAGTCCAGGTTTACAGTGTGTGTTGTTCTGTCTGTGTGTTGTGTGTGTGGTGTGTGTGTGTGTTGTGTGTGTGTGTGTGGTGTGTGTGTGTGTGCGTGTGGTGTGGCGTGTGCGGTGTGCATGTGCGTGTGTGCGTGTGGTGTGTGTGTGTGTGTGTGCTTGTACCAGGTTTTACAGTGTGTGTGTTATGGTGTGGTGTGTGTGTGTGGCATGTGACAAGTACGCTTTTGGTGAGTGAGCTTATACAGTGGTGGTGGGTGTGATAGTACGGCTACAGTGTGTGGTGTTTGCATGTCAGGTATATACACAGTGTGTGTGGGGCTCTCAGGGTAGTCATCTCTTCTGCTGGTGAATCTTGGACACACGCGCGGCAAGTCCGTCCGTCAGGCAGTCGTCAGGCAAGCAATCCTGGGATTATTTTTCCCCTCTAAGGTACCTCTCAATTGTCATTAGCCCAGAGCAACAGCACAAATGACTGGGGAAAGGGAAACTGACACTATGGATAACACCACGCGCAGCGACACACACACACATTCAGTCTAAGACTGCATCATTTTCTCCAGAACTGTCCTTGGCATTGCTGAGATTTCTCGTGTTTACTAGTCCAGCCCAAAGTAACCTAATGTGCTGTTTGTGACAGTAGCAGGTCTTCTTCAAGCCCAGCTGAGCTGTGTCACCTAGCATCACCTTTCTACCAGAGTGGCTACTGGAGAACACTGTTGGGGGCAGCAACTATGGCAGGACCTGTGAGAGAGATAGAGGGATGGAGAGTGATGAGATCATGCATGACAGAGGTGTAAACAGAATGGGGTGAGGAGAGGTGAGAATGAGGAGAAGACAAAATAGTGGCCGATGTTTTAAAGCTCAATGCCTCCACTGAAAACTGAAGAGAACTCCAAATAGTGAATAACACTGAAAATCCTCTCTGCCTTCCCGTCCTTGGCCTCCTGGCTGTTTTAATGTTACCCTTACCCAGATGGGGGACACAAGTTAATGAGTGGGCAAATGGCCATCAGCGCCACTCTCCAATATGTTCAGGCAGCCTCAATTACCAACTAGTGGAAAAAAACAATGGCTGCCAGCAGGGGTCAGGACCAGGGGCCAGCAGGGTCCAGGACAGGGGCCAGCAGGGTCAGGACCAGGGGCCAGTAGGGTCAGGGCTATTATTAGATCCTGTAAGACACAGAGTAAGTAATGCAGTACTTGCGCCCATGGCCACGGTTTCCAAGACTGTCCCCAGCGATGGGTCCTAGAGTGGTCTCTGCTCTGGAGACATGACTAACCAGAATGCTGTGTGGTAGTTTAATTTCAGATGGAAGGAAAGAAGGAGTCCTTCTTGAGGAATGGAGAGCAGGGGAGGAAAAACTCCTTCTCTTTTTCCACTCTTTCTTGGCTCCTCCTTCGGCTGAGGAGATTACCCACAGGGCAATGCATCTCCCGATATGCACAACTATATGCTGTTGTGATGTTTAAGTAACAACTGAACCCCTTGTAAATGAAGAACCAATCATGTGTGCGTTTTGGGAAAAATGCTGATATTGTTAAAATATTTGTCTCTTTTGGAATGTGTTGCCAATCAAAAAAGTCATTACTGAAAGATCATGTCATCAAAAAAAAACACACGTATCTGGTTGTTTGTCTGTAGGTTAAACGGTTGTGTTTCTGTTTTTCCATGTTAAGTATGGTTGTCATTGGACCATTAGTGTGTGTTTTTGAAGTGATTTACGTAAATAGCTAGTCTGAGGCTGTAGATTACAGGACTAATGCTGATCTGTAGATTACAGGACTATGTCTGAGCTGTTAGATTACAGGACTATAATGTCTGATCGATAATTACCAGAGCTATGTCTGAGTCTGTAGATTACAGACTATGTCTATCTGTGAAGATTCAGCAGGGACTTGTCTGACTGGTGATTACCGACGTAATGTTCCTGAGTCTGTAGATTAGCAGGACTATGTCTGAGTTTTAGATTACAGACTATGTCTGAGCGTGTGAGGATACAGGACTCATGTCTGGAGTCTGGTAGAGATTACAGGACTATGTCTGATCTGTAGATAAGGACTAATGTCTGAGCTGTAGATTACAGGCTATCTGAGGCTTATGATTGAATCTGATCTGTAGGATTACGCAGCTGACTCAATGTACACGTGATAGGAGCGGCTGGCAGCTAGATTAAGGACTGTTGCGATTTGTGTGATCGCGTGTGATGTAGACGAAGGACTATGTCTGATGGTCTTCAGGAGCTTGCTCTGGTATACGCTATGTCTGATCTGTAGGATTACGGAGACTTGGTCGTGATCTGTAGATTAGAAGGACTTATGTCTGATCGTAATTGCAGGACTAGTCTAGATCTGTACGATTACGGGGACATATGTCTGATCTGAGTGATCAGGACATGTCTTGATCTGAGGATCACGGGCGTATGTCTGAGCCTGTAAGTTAGGCCAGGACTATTGCTGAGGTTAGAGTAGAGGTACCTAATGTCTGATCTGTAGATCACGGGACTATGTCGCTGATCTGTAAGATTACCGGACTATTGTCTGATCTGTAGATTGCGAACTGATGTGCTGAGTCTGTAGATTAAGGACTTGTTGAGTCTGTAGATTACGGGAGCTATGTCTGATCTGTAGATCAGGCGAGGACTGATTGTCTGATCTGTAGATCACGGGACTATGTCTGCTCTGTAGATTACGGGACTTTTGTCGATTCTGTAGATTGCGGAACTATGTCTGATCTGTAGATCACGGGACCTATGTCTGATCTGTAGATACGGAACTATGTCTGAATCTGTGATTACGGTGGGACTTTGTCTGATTCTTGTAGATCACGGGACTTAGTCTGAACTGTAAGATTACGGAACTCATGTCGGAATCTGTAGATTACGGGATTTTGTCTGATCTGTAGTTACGGAACCTATGGTCTGATCTGTAGATCACGGGGACTATGTTTGATACTGTAGATTACAGGACTAAATGTCCCTGATCTGAGTGCTTTCCTACTATGATTTTTATCTTGAATCAGAGAGGCTGGAACAGCTGAACTAGCAGAACAAGTAGACGCGATTAAATCAAGTACCCTATGAGTTATTATCCCAATCAGACTTCCAGCTTCCTCACGCAAATGCACAATCTCAGACTCATTAATGTGGCAATTTCTAGGAAAGATGTTATTTCCATCGACTGCTCAGGTCGAGCACTCACACCGTTGAAACAAATGAATACACATTCTGAGTCAGACAGTGATTTTAATGGCCCTGACAGCTCAAAGTATGAGCTGTTGTATCTGTATACATCTGGATGGGAATCGATGCTGCGAACTTTCTCTGGTAGAACTCAACCATGCATGCAGGATTTCCAGCTGCTCATGGAGTAGTAGTGCCTGTTTACCAAGTGTTTTTAACTCAAAGCATAATGTTTACCTCTTCAACATGTCTTCATTATCAACCAACAGCAGCTGCCCTGCCATGCCATATCCTCCTACCTCATCAGGCAGCTATAGCCAAATCCTCTTCTCCTCTCTCTCTCCTCTCTCTCCTCCCTCCTCTCCTCTTCTCTCTCCTCTCCTCTCCTCCTCCTCTCCTCTCCTTCCTCTCCTTCTCCTCTCCCTCTCCTCTCCTCTCCTCTCCTCTCCTCTCCTCTCCTCTCCTCTCCTCTCCTTCCTCTCCACCTCTCCTCTCCTCTTCGCTTTCCTCTTCCTCCATCGGCGCTCTCTGCCTCCGTTCTCTCCCCCTTCTCCTCATCCTCCTCTCCGCCCTGCTTCCTCTACCCTCTTCCCTCTTCCCTCTCTTCCACTTCCTCTTTTCTCTGTCCAGTCCTCAAGCCAGGCACATTCATTACTACTCAGGTCACATCAGTCGTAGTACTTGTTTGTACTCTCTCGGTCAGTCTGTCAGTCTGTCTGTCTTTCAGTCGTCGTGTGGTGGAATTGGCAGGAAACTCCTCTGCGTCTTTCTCCCTCTCTTCCTTCCGGATCTCTAAAGGTGTCCATCTCAGGGCTGAGCGGGAGGCCGAAAGCATCAGCAAACCCATAGCCCATATCCTTTAAGGCAGCAGGCAGAAAGGAGGGCCACTGGGCACAACATTGTCTCTCTCTGTATCAGCCATGCTCTCGTTACTGCACGCCTCTGCACATCTGCAGCCGCCCCAACACAAACACTTACAAAAACCAACCAGGCAGAAGAGGGAAGATGCAACACAGTGAAAACTGAAGTGGCCACAAAAGATACAATTTTCGGGAAAAATAAATGCACTCTTTAATTGTAGCGCTTGTAATTATAGAGCGCTGTGAAGAGAGAAAAACTGTACCGGCTCTTTCGCATTTATTATTATGCAAATGTATTCCATTTTAGTCAACAATTAAGTGATTCGAAAGCTGTCATTCTCTTTCTCCTCTTTCTCTCTTTGTCTTCTTGTCTTTTTCTTTGCTTTTTCAGCATATTACATTAGCCGGTAATGAGGCCCATTACTTTCTCCAAGTGAATTTTAATAGTTTTTACTAACATTTTAATGAGCTATACATTACATATAACGCCCATGGAATAGGCCTAAATTGCGAATTTGGGGATTGTACCGTTGAAGGATGGGGGTGGTGGCTAAGGAGGGGCAGTGTTCATTAATAGTTAATTATACTTGGTTTCTCCTCCATCAGCAACTGTATTCCCATGGTAAGGCGTCCATAGAATACCACCTGGTTTTCTGTCTTCTGCCATCTACGTGTGCTTGGTCCAGACGGGTGGCCTCATTAAAGCCAATTAGGACTTGCTGGGTGAAAAAAACGCCATCTTTGACAGGAGGGCACTTAGTGTTAATGAGTGTTTGTTTAGGGCCCTGGTACAGAGGCAGGGAAGCATCCTCCACCAGCGTGGAGGAGGAGAGTCGTGATGGAATAGTGCCCAGCACTATCGCTCCTCCACTAGTTATTAGTGACACCACCTGCCTCCTGTCTCCTCTCCTCTCTAAATGTTTGACCATTCTCTGTGCCCATGTTCTCTCCTCTTCATCATATCTCCTGTTGGTGTTGTCCTTCCTCCTCCTCTAATAAATACTCTACCCTCGTTCCTTCTCCTACAACCTTTACCCGTGTCCTTCTCTATAAACTACCATATCTAAATAAACCCCTCTTATCCCCTCTCCCTTCTCCTACCCTCTACTCTCCCCGTTTTACTACCCAACCCTCTAACCTCTCCTGTCCTCTATACCCTCCCCCCTCCTCTACCCTCCCTAAAAACCCTCTCCCTTCTCTACCCTCTATACCTCCTACCCTTACCCTCTCCCTCCTCTACCTCTAACCTCTAAAACCTCCTCCCTCCTTCTATTCCCCCTCTACTCTCCTCCTTAATAATAAACGCCCCTGCCCTCCTCTAAAACCCCCTCTTACACCTCTCTCCCATTCTCTACCCTCTACCCTCCTAAACCCTCGTCTTCTCCTCCTCTAACCCTCGTGAACCTCTTCCTCTCCTCATACAATAAACCACTTAAAAATCCTCTACCTCTAGAACCCTCTACTACCCTCTCTCCTGAACTCTTCTACTACTACTATAAACCCCCTC
>NW_019944702.1:51203-54271 GCF_002910315.2 Salvelinus sp. IW2-2015
CTATTGTTGAGCTGTATGATACATAGCTCTGCCCCTCTGATCTGTTGATTCACAGCGACTACTCGTTGCTCGTAGATTCACAGGACTATGTCTGGCGTCAGCATTACAGGAACTATGTCTGCATCTGTAGTTACAGGGCTATCGCTTGATGCTGTCATTACAGGACTATTGTCTCGAGCTGCAGACTCACAGACTATTCTGATCTAATATCAGGATATGTCTGAGCTTGTAGAATTTAACAGGATATCTTTGAGCTGTAGACTTTAATGGACTAATGCCTTGATTGTCCATTACTAGGACACCTACCATGTCTAGCTTAGCATTACCAGCGAGCATGTATGAGCTGTCAGATACAGGACTTCATGTTGATCTATAGGTCTACAGTATTATTCGCTGAGCCGCTTTAGAGCACTAGGACCATGCTCTGAATCTCTACCGACTACGCTCCTATGTGTGAGTATCGTAGAATTCGGATTTGTCTGACGCTTTAATTATAGACTATTCATCCTGCTAGACCTGTCAGCCGACCATTCCATCAGTGGCCACAATGTCTTCGCAGCTTGCCAGTACTTCCACAGGGACAATGTTAGATCCTGTAGAATATAGTTGCCGGCTATTCCCACTGGTTCCGCGTTCACATTTCACTACTGTATCCTGTAATTACAGAACTATGCTTGCATCTCGTTCGACTTCACTGGGACTCCTTCTCCTCCATCGTTGATCTGTAACTTAGCAGGACTATGCTCTGATCTGTAGATACGGAGCTTGTCGTGATCCTGCTAGCCTTACAGGACCTAATGTCCTGATGCTGTGATGTTACGGACTAATGTTGATCTGTAGATTACAGGACTCACGTCTGCAGCTTGTAAATTAAACGGAGCTAAGTGTCTGAGGCTGAGTAGATTCGGAACCTATGTCTGGAACTGTAAGATTCACGGGACTATGCTCTGATCTGTAGATTACACGGACTGATGTCTGCACTCTTAGATACAGGACGTATGTCTGCATCTGTAATAACACGGACTACTGTCTGATCTGTAAGACTTTAACGGGTACTATGTCTGAACTGTAGATTGCGGGACTACATGCTTCTGATCTGTAGATTAACCTTACGGTACTATGATTGATTGTAGAATTAGGGACTATCGTCCTGGTCTGATGCGCTTCTATAACTACTTCTTACGCTTGATGCAGCAGAAGCGGAAGCTATGAACTATCTAGCAGAACAACTGATCAGACGCAATTAACATTAAAGTCACCACTACAGGAAGTTCACTGCTATCCCCACAGACATATACAGTTCTCCCCTGCAATGCCAATCATCAGAACTCATTTATGCTGGCCAATTTCTACCGGAAAGATGTTATCTTCCATCGACGTGCTCAGCGCGTCGGAGCCAGCCACCGTTGAACAAGAATCGAATACACATCTCTGAGTCAGACACTCGGATGACATTTGTACATGGCCCTGACAACAGCCTCAAAGGTATGAAGCTGTTTTATCTGTATACCATCGGATGGGAAACCCTTCTCTACTGCGCTGTCGTCACTCTCTTCTTCTCTGCAGTAGAGCGGAGCATCCCGCGACGGATTTTCCCAGCGCTCCATGAGTCTCTCGCAGTAATGCAAGATGCTCGCGGTTCGGCTATTGATCAACAAAACAGGCGTCTCCTATTTTAACTCACAAGAGTAACTATCTATTATGTCATCATTCCACTAGTTATCTTATTCTTGAAACCAATCGCAGCCCGCGCCTCATCACGTGCCCTGACGCTCACACTGTGCATCAGCGTCTACAGCATACTAAGGCTCAAATCTCTTCATCGGGCTCTCTCCCTCCCTCTCCTACCTCTCCTCCTCCCTCTCTCCTCTCTTCCCTCTCCTGCTCCCTCCCTCCTCTGCTCTCTTCTCTGCACTCTCCTGCTCCTCTCTCCTCCTCTCCCTTCCTCCATCCTCTCTACCTCCTTCCTCTGCTCTCCTCTTCTCTCCTCTCCCAGTCCTACCAGGCACATTCATCTACTCAGTCACTCAGTATACTTGTTTGTATCTCGGTCAGTCTGTCAGTCTGTCTGTCTTTCAGTCTGTGTGGTGGAATTGGCAGGAAACCTCCTCTGCGTCTTTCCCCCTCCTTCCTTCCGGCTCTAAAGTGTCCATTCAGGGCTGAGCGGGAGGCGAGCATCAGCACAACCCAGCCCTATCCCTTATCAGGCCAGGCAGAAAGGGCCATGGGCACATTGTTCCTCTGTATCAGCCAGCTCCAGTTACTGCACGCTCTGCACATCTGGCAGCCGCCGCACAAACACTACAAAACAACCAGGCAGAAGAGGCAGATGCAACACAGTGAAAACTGAAGTGGCCACCAAAAGATACAATTTCGGGGAAATAAATGCATCTTTAATTGTAGCGCTTGTTAATTATAGAGCGCTGTGAAGAGAGAAAAAATGTACCGGCTCTTCGCTATTTATTATGCAAATGTATTCCATTTTAGTCACAATTAAGTGATTAGAAAGCTGTCATTCTCTTTCTCTCTTTCTTCTCTTTGTTCTTCTTGTCTTTTTCTTTGCTTTTCAGCATATTACTGTAATGAAGCCATTACTTCTCCAAGTGAATTTTAATGAGTTTTTAACTAACATTTTAATGAGCTATACATTACCATAAAGCATGGAATAGCCTAAATTGAATTTGGGGATTGTACGTTGGAAGGATGGGGGGTGGTAAGAGGGGATAGGTTCATTAAATAGTTAATTATATTGTTTCTCCATCACACTGTATTYCATGGTATGGGCGTCCAGTAGAATACCCAGCCTGGTACTTTCTGTCTTCTGCCATTACGGTGCTGGCCAGCGGGGGCCTCATTAAGCCAAATTAGGACTGCTGGGTGAAAAACGATCTTTGAAGGAGGACTGTGTTAATGAGTGTTTGTTTAGGCCCTGTGTACAGAGGCAGGGACACCCTCACAGCGTGGGGCAGAGTGTGATGGAATGTGCCACCTCCCCCCTCCACTAGTTAATTGACACCCTCTGTCTCCTCTCTCTCTAATGTTTGACCTTCTGCCATGTTCCTCCTCTC
>NW_019944702.1:58343-63892 GCF_002910315.2 Salvelinus sp. IW2-2015
ACCCCCCTCAAGAGTCTTTCTACTCTGACGCCTGCGCTCCCACCATATGGTGATTCCCCCAACCCCCTCAACAGTCTAGTTCACGTCTGACTGCTTGCTCCCCATATGTGATTCCCCCCCACCCCCTGCAACGATCCTTCTACTCAATGTATCGCCGAACCCCATCAGTCTCTCTCTGAACTTGCGTCTCCCCATATGGTGATTCCCCCCCAACCACCTCAACAGTCTTCTCCTGACTGCTCGCTCCGCTCCCCGCATCATGGTGATATCCCCTACCCAGCCAATACCCCCTCATAAGCAGTCCTTTACTCTGGCACTGCTCGCTCCCCCATATGGTGATTTCCCCCCCAACCCTCCAACAGTCTTTTACTCTGACTCGCCTGCTTCCCACTATGGGTGATTCCCCCCCCAACCCCCTCAACAGTCGCTTTACTCTTGACTGCTGCTCCCCCTATATGGTGTTCCCTACCCCCAAACCCTCTCTCATCACCAGTTCTTTACTCTGGACTGCTTGCTCCCTCATATGGTGATTCTCCTCCCTACCCCCTCAACCAGTCCCTCTTTACTCTGAACTGCGCTTCCCCAATATGGTGGATCCCCCCCTCCAACCCCCTCAACCAGTCTTTTCCTCTGACTGCTGCTCCCCCGATGTATTGAATTCCCCCCGCAAACCCTCCTCAACGTCTTACCTGACTGCCTGCTCACCCCATATATGGTAGATTCCCCCCGCGACCTCCCTCAACAAAGTCTTACTCTAGCTGCTCTCCCCCCCATATGGTGGATTTCCCCACCAACCCCACTAACAGTTTCATACCTCACTGGCTGCTCCCCCATATGGCACTTCTTCCCCCCCAACCCCTCAACTAGGTCATTGTTATCTGACTTGCTGCATCCCCCCATATGGGGTGATTCCTCCTCTCGCAAACCCACCCAACAGTCTTCTACCTTGCATGCTGCTCCCCCATATGGTGATTCTCCCCCACACCCCCTCAACAGTCTTTAACTCTGAACTAGCTGCCTTCTCCCAATATGGTGCATCCCGCCCAACCCCTCAACAGTCTTTACTCTGCTGCTATGCTCCCCATATTTGATTCCCCCCCAACCCCTCAACATCCTTACGGCTGTCTGCGCTCCATCATGGTGATCCCCCCCAACCCCTACAAGCAGTTCTTTACATCTGACTGAAACCTGTCCCCCATATGGCCCCACCCCTAACGTATTCGCCCCCTAGGTCCGCCCAACCCCCTCAACGAAGTCTTTACGTCTGACTGCTCGCTCCCCATTTGGTGATTCCCCCCCAACACCTCAACAGTCTTTACTCTGACTGCTCTCCCCCATATGGTGACTTTCCCCCCAACCCCCTCAAATTTTCACTTACCCTGCAAGTCACCACCTGCAAAACACTGTTCATGTGACTATTTTTTTTTGCAACACTGTCATATGACTTTTAAGACACCTGTGAATTGACTACTTAAACACCTGTGACACTGTGACTAATTACAACACTGTTCATGTTTTACTATAAAACACTGTGAATGTGTCTATTAAACACTGTAATGTGTCTATTTAAAAACTGTAATGGTGTCTATTAAACACTGTTCATTGACTTTTAAACCACTTTTGAATGTGCTATTCAACACTGTGGAATCTTCTGAATCTCTTTTCTCTCTCAACATCTATCTTTCCCCATCTTCTCTCCCCTCTCTCCTCCTTTCCCTTTCTCTCGTTCCTTCTCTCCCTGCCATCCCTCTTCTACCTGTTTCTATGGTCTTAACCTATATAGGAATGGATGCATTATCAGCTCATCCTATCATGTATTTCACCCATGTCCTCCTATCTGCAGATGCACCAGCCAGGGTGTCCTACAATAAACCTGTCAGGCCCACCGATAAGATGCAGGAAATAATGGAATCATATCATATGGAGTGAGTGTGATTATAGGGTGGGGAAAACAGGTTGTGATCATGACAATGTATGTACATCTTGGGGTTATAGCCAGGCATGATATGTACATATTACATGGGGTTATAAACAGGGATGTGAAGAGAGAAAGGAAAGTTGTGGTGAAAGGTGACCACGAAGAGAGGGAGGTAGCAGGAGGAGTAGAGGAGGAGGAGGAGGGTAGAGGGAGGGCGGATGGGAGGATGAGAGGAAACAGGAGGAGAAGGGAAAGGAGGAGGAGGGTGGAGGAGGAGAGGGTAGAGGGAGGGTTAGGAGGAGGAGGCAGGAGCGAGGAGGAGGTTAGAGGAGCGAGCGAGGTTAGAGGAGGAGGGTAGAGGGAAGAGTGTAGAGGGTAGGTAGACGTGAAAAGAGTGTAGAGGAGGAAGAGGTTACGAGGGTAGAGGAGGATTGGTACGAGGTAGAGGAGGAGGAGGTAGAAGAAGTCGTGTAGAGAGAGAGGGTTAGAGAAGGGAGGTAGTAGGGAGTAGGAGGTAGACGGGTAAGGGCTAGCAGGGTAGAGTTAAGGAGGTAGGAGGGAGGGTTTAGAGGTAGAGAAGGGAGAGGAGCAGGGTAGGGAGGAGGGTAGAGGTAGAGAGGAGGTAAGAAGCGGTAGAGGGTAAGGAGGTGAGAGGGCAGAGGAGAGGTTAGAGGGAGAAAGGTAGAGAAGGGGTAGGAGTAGAGGACGGAGGGTAGAGGTAGGAGGAGTAAAGGCAGAGAGGTTAGAGAGGAGAGGAGTAGAGGGTAGAGTAGAGGAGAGGAGGGGTAGAGAAGAGGAGAGGGTAGAGAGGAAGGAGGGAGGGTCAAGAAGGGAGGTGAGGTGATTAGGAAGGAAGCGGTAAGAGGTAGAGAAGGGAAGAGGGTAGAGGTGGACAGGCGAAGGGTAGGAGAGGGTAGAGGGTAGAGAGGAGGAGACAACACACATGGAGATGATGACATAGGGGGAGTCGCGAGGAGGGGGGTGGGGAGGTGGAGGAGGACAGTAGAGGAGGAGGCTGGTCGCCAGACAGACCAGCCATATTTGTGCAACTGTTTCTCTGTGCTGACCTCTGACCCCATAGAGGGATATGAGGGGGTAATTTCTGCATCTGGATGGGGGGCAGAGGTTACCACCGGCCAGCTGGCCCAATGAGCTGTCCGGWGATACACAGAGATCTGCCACTGAGACAAATGGAGGCCCTTTCTCTATTCCACGCTGCACCCTGCACTACATTATACTRCAGCCTTCAGCRTCTACAGCCASTAATACAAAACACTAATATGACTCCACAGATAGCTCTAGTATTTTTAGTGTAAAGTGACAGATATATTGCCTCTCTTGTCTAAAGGCACMTAGTGGCATTGTAATAGCACTCTGGATAGATAGAGCAGAAAAAGCACTTCTTCCAAAGCACTGAATGAAATGCTGCTATCGTAGCTCGGAGCTAGCTGTTAAAATACACTCCACGAACAGTATGTGGGTTTCTTCCTATCAGTGTGTGAATAGGAGGTGGTAGTGGTGGTGGTGGGGCTGGATGGTGGTGCGGTAGAGTGGAATGGCTCCAGGTCTGAACAGCAGTGCTGTAATCCCTGTGTATTTCTCAGCCTTGACCTGTCTGGAAATGTATGCAGGGAGAGGGAGCCCTTTGCTGCATTTGATAGGAAAGAAATGTAATAACAAATAAATCTCTCACATGAGTAATTCAGATGGATGCCCTGTGGCTTAAAGAGAGGAGGTGTGCAGTTCAGTGTGTGTGTTTATGCTTGTGTGAGTGTGTGAGTGTTTGTGTTTTTTTGTGTGTCTGTCTGTGTGTTTGTGTGCGTGTGTGTCTGTCTGAGTGTGTGTGTGTGTGTGTGTGTTTGTGATTTTTTTTGTGTTGTGTTCATTTGTCTCTATGAATGTGTGTTTGTGTATGTCTGTGTGTGCATGCCTGTCACATGGTAGTGTAGTCATATAAAACAGGAGGTATGAGGTTCAGACACCAACCTGTAGCACTGTGACAGAGAGCCGGAGTGCACAGCCTTTGTGAAACATCGTCAAACACAGTATGCTTGCTGGATGGCCCAGTCAAGGCTCCCCACTCATCTCCAGTGACTAATATTCTGGCTTGTAGGAAAGGGGGCCCAGAATCTGCCTCTACACCCATCTCTGTGTCTGTCTCCACCCACCACTCTGTAATTCTGCTACAGTAGGTTGTAGTGTTGCTGGATGTTTGTTGAGTCTTCTGTATGGGTGAGAGTGAGAACACAGAGTTGCTAGAGGTAGACTAGCAGTGAGAACACAGAGTTACTAGAGGTAGACTAGCAGTGAGAACACAGAGTTACTAGACAAGAGAGAGATGAGACTGTGGAACAAGTGGTGGAGTGGGGAAGAGAGGCTGTGGAAACAGTGGTGAGTGGGGAAGAGAGGCTGTGGAACAGTGGTGGAGGTGGGGAAGAAGAGGCTGTGGACAGTGGTGGAGTGGGGAAGAGATGACTAGTGGAAGCATGTTGGTTGGAGTGAGGGAGAGAGGGCTCTGGAAACAGTGGTGGATGTGGGGAAGAGAGGCTTGTGGAGACCCGTGGTGGAGTGGGGGAAGAGAGGCTCTGGAACAGTGGTGGAGTGGGGGAAGAGAGACGTGTGGAAGCAGTGGTGGAGTGGGGACAAAGAAGAGAGGCTTGTGGAACAGTGGGTGGAGTGGGGGGGAAGAGAGTGAATGTGGAAACAGTTGGGTGGAATGTGGGGAAGCACAGAAGACCTTTGTGGGAACAGGTGGTGGAGTGGGAAGAGAAGGCTGTGGAACAGTGGTGGAGTGGGGAAGAAGTTGAGGAATGTTGGAACAGTGGGTTGGAAGTGGGAAGAGAAAAGGCTGTTGGATACTAATTAGGTCTACCCTGCTGCCAAAGTCTACTTCTAGTAAATGTCTCCTCTACTCCTAGTCCTACCTCTAGTAACTCTGTGTTATGTTCACTGGCTCCTAGGTGCTACCTCTAGTAACTCTGGTGTTTCTCATCCTAGTCTACTCTAGTAACTGTGTTTTGCCCCTGCCTAGTCTACCTCTAGGTAACTCTGTGTGTCTCAGTCCTAGTCTACCTCTAGTAACTATATGTTCTCAATCTCCTAGTCCTATACCTCTAGTAACTGTGTTTCTTCACTTCCTAGTGCTACCTCTTAGTAACGCCTGTGGTTCTCCAGTTCTGAGTCTACCTCTAGTAACTGTGTTCTCCACTCCTAGTCTAGCGCTCTATGTAAACCAGCTGTGGTTCTCAGTCCTAGTCTACTCTTTAGTAACTGTGTTCTCACTCCTAGATCTACATCTAGTACACGTTGTGGTTGCTCACTGCTAGTCTACCTCTAGTAACTCTGTGTTCTCACTGCTAGTGCTATGCCTCTAGTAGACTCGGTGTTCTCACTCGCTAGCCCTACATCTAGTAACGCTGTGTTCTCACTGCTAGTCTAGAGCCTGCAGTAACATCTGTTGTTGTTTCCGACTCCTAGCCTAACATCTAGTAAACTCTGGTGTTCTCACTCTAGCCCTACATCTAGTAACTCTGTGTTCTTCACTGCTAGTGCTACTCTAGTATATTTGTGTTCTCAAACTGCTAGTCTCCCTCTAGTAAACTCTGTGTTCTCACTCCTAGCCTAACATGCT
>NW_019944703.1:0-7752 GCF_002910315.2 Salvelinus sp. IW2-2015
GACGGCCGTATACATTGGCACATTTTTTCCCAAAGTGAACAGCGCCCCCCTATGTTACACTGAATCGACAGCCGCAAAATGTCAAACCAGTTCCGGCCGATTTTATGCACGATAACAACACTTTACCGGTATAGTATTTCTGATAGAAGAACTGTTAAGTCGATGCACTCTCACTCAAGAGAGAGACGATAGCTACAACATTCATTCAAGTAACGACCCTCTTGAAGCACACTTATTTCAAAATCCATAATGCCCAATATACATATCGTTATCTTCTTTTCGTAATGTCTTGCTACACTCATCTTTTCATAATAAAATACATAAACTGATTAAACAAAATCTCTTTCTCAATATAATATATAATACAACTATAGCACATCCACACCAATATAGCTCAGTATTTGTTATATTGTATTGCTTTGCTTCCCTCTTTGTCACAAGCATGGTGCCAATCCATTTTGGAGTTGACAGTATCTATACTAGGGTTTGTTTGGAACTGGGCATATCTTTTATATCGAAGTAAGTACACTGGTTATGCTGACTACGTAATAGGCCATGCTAGCCTACAGTGAACAAAATATCAAATGGAATATGTAAAGTGTTACAAAGATTCCAAGACATTTTCATACGCCGACAAAAAGCTGATTTTCTCTCAAATGTTCGGTTTACATCCTTGTTAGTGAGCATTCTCATCTGCCAAGATAATCCATCCAGCCTTGACAGGATGGGCAATCAAGAAGCTGATTAAACAGCAGTAATGATCTTACACAGTGGCCTTGTGCTGGGGGAATATAAAATCACCTCTAACATGTGAAGTTTTGTTTACACAACACAATGCCAAGAGTCTCAAGTTTGAAGGATGTGGCAATTGGCATGCTGACTGCAGGAAGTCCACAAGAGCGTTGCCAGAGAATTTTAATGTTAATTCTCTACCTAAAGCCACACTCCCAATGCATTTTGAGAACTTTAGCAGTATGTCCAAAGGACCACACAACCGCAGACCACGGTATAGCAACGCGACGGTGGTGGGCAATTTTTGCACGAAAATATCCAGTCAAGACCGAGGCCCATTGGTCGTAAAAATTCATCCGCCGCCAATCACCCTCATGTTTCAGCATGTATAATGCACGGCCTCATGTCACCAGGATCTGTACACAATTCCTGATAGCTGAACATTTCCCAGTTCTTCAATAAGCCTGCATACTCACCAGACATGTCACCCATTTTACATGTTTCGGGATGCTCTGGATCGACATGTACGACAGCGTATTCCAGTTCCCGCCAATATACAGCAACTTCACACAGCCGCAGTTAAAGAGGAGTGGGACAACATTCCACAGGCCACAATCAACAGCCTGATCAACTCTATGCGAAGGAGATGTGTTTGCGCTGCATGAGGCCAATGGTGGTCACACCAGATACTGACTGGTTTTCTGATCCACGCTCCTACCTTTATTTAGGTATCTGTGACCAACAGATGATATCTATATTCCCAGTCATATGAAATCAATAGAATAGGGCCTACATGAATTTATTTCAATTGACTGATTTCCTATATGAACTGTAACTTCAGTAAGTCTTTGAAATTGTTGCTTTTGCGTAGTACATTTTTGTTTCAGTATAATTCCACCTTTTTCAAATGATCACCTATTAATCTACGTTATAACACAGTGGTGCGCCGTCAGGGCCTGCAAGGCTTCTCTGCTGGCCTAACATCATCAGAATATAATTTTTTTTAAATATATTTTTCCACAAATATGTATTAAATTATTGCCCAGAGTAAGAGTTATACTCTCATTTCATAGCTTTCCTCTTGGTTGCACTGCTTCCAGCCCCAGCAGGTTGAGATTTGGAGGGCTGGTCTTTATGTTAGATCTTTTATCAATCATATATCAGCCATCATTGTGTTGCCAGGGGTCTAAAATCTGCCCTCAGGCCTTCAGAATCAACAGTGCGGCGCTTGTAACTTTTAGTGAATGGAAATGAAAAATTTTAGTTCAACCAATCAGCCTTTACGAGGTTGGCTATTGTACGCCTGCTGGCTGGCTCCAGTGTTACACAGGAGCCAGCTAGCAGGCGTGAGTGCGTGCACGTCTTTTGATTTGGAATTACCAATATTGAGAGGCAGGTCCTATGGAGATCTATGAGAAACTGACTTTGATAAACAGAATTAATTTGCGTACTATAAGCTGTTTTTTTCAACCCACAATGGCGGAAGGAGGAGAGAATATCGATTTGGTCGAGATATAATTATAACGCCCATTCTCAGACGAACTTTTCAAGAAAAGTTAGAACATTGTAAGGAGAAGGTCGCCCGACGCCACGAAAGCCTGTCACGGCGGGAAAGGGCTTCGTTCGCTCGCCACTTTCAAAGTTTCAACTACGAGCGCTGTCAATGGCTCCACAGGTCACTTGGCTCCGAGAAGCACTGCAAACTGTACTGCTGGGAATGCCTATTATTTGCAGTGACTCGATTTGGTGTTTGGAGCCACACTGGCTTTGCAAACTTGAGTTGTCTAACCAAGGCAGCAACGAGACACCAAAGTACGGGCTGGCACTAACACGCAATGGTGCTTTTGAAAACTTTTTGGGGACACCGGTGGATCTACAGCTCAAAGAACAAGCGCGTAGGGCAACGGAGCTGCCACAATGAAAGTGAAGGGAAATATTGAAAGACTCATTGATGTGTTCATGTTTTGGGTAACACTTGTTTTACCCAAACGAATGTCATTTGTAAATTTTCAAGGTGACGCAACGCCTGGTTATACTGCGTTTCTGTCTAAATGTATAGTTGTCCATCATAATGATGGTAATAAGAGGTGGATTTAATTCGGGTGGGACTGTGTTTAGTACTCACTGAAGGCCCAGGCCCCAGGCCACCCGGCACGCCACTGGTAAACACGATATCTACCATCCACAAGATGACAGAGAAGACAGTAGATAAACTGACTTGAATGTGAGGTATTTTTCCCTTTTAACTTAGGGTGAGTACTTGACAAAGTCGGGACACTTCTGAAAATGACCTTACAGATTCATCTCATTGTCTTAACCCCCAACATTAATACTTTCTAGATTAGCCTTAAGAACTCTGCTACACTATACACAAACTAAACAATAAAGAAAATAACTAGCAAATGTGGGTGTCTCAGATTCAGGAGTGCAGGAGGCTGGTTTGGGGGCGTGTCTTCTTTAGTCGCTCGGGCAACACCTAATCCCTCACTCTCTTTTCTCATGTCATCCTGCCTCTTGCCCTCTCTCTTGTGTTTGCTGCTTCATAGTTCCCCTAGGAAACCTGTAAGGAAAATAGAGAGACAGAGAGGTTAATCTTAGGACAGTTCCAGGGGGAAAGTATTGAAACGAACACCATGCAAGAGGCTACAGAGAATTGGTGTGTGTATCCTCTCCTCCACCACGTTGGTTTTCTCTTTCAGCATCAGGTTTGGAGTCTCTTCATGCTCCTCTTCTTGTTTCGTTGGCTTCAATGGTGTACATCTTCCTCTCATCTCATCTTCTTCAACTTGCTCAAGTTTACACTGTCATATAGAATAACCAATTATTTGAACCCATTGTTTTAAGATGCATAATATGGGTATCGTATGGTGTGCAAAGTTCACCACACTGGGTTAATTATCCTATAGAAAAGCATATCAAGCTCATTGTTACGTTGCCCCAGCAAGACAACCAACAATGTTTTTCTCTCAAACAGAAGGGGAACTACAAAAAGAGTCACTGACAACAAATTAAACGAAAACACGGTGGGGTTTTGGAGGGGTTGTGAAAGACACTCAGGGTGTTGTCCATGAAGATGACCAGCAACAACACACTGGGACGCTGTAAAAGTAAAAGACACCCACCATGAGTGCCCACTAAATTTGCCAAATATGAGGCAAACAAAAGAAAAACCCACACCAAACWTAAAGGCAGGAAGCAATACCCCCAAAATGTTCAGTAAAACAAAAACAGGGAAGATCAGACAAAGGAATGTTTTCCTAGAAATCAAATCGGGGGAGCCAACTAAAGGTGTCGCGGACCACCTCTGGAGCTGGTCAGGTAGATCTGATCACGATCAGTTCACAACGGGTCTTTTAATCGTTCACACCTGTCTAAATGTGGGCACAATGTGAATGTGGACAAGATCAGGACGAATGTTAGTGCCAGATATATAAAGAGCTATATAAAACAATGACATCTAGTTTCTTCTTGCCGTGGGCTAGCCTATATTGTTCCTTTAAAATGAGGCAGAAGTTAAAGTTTAGATTAGAATGTGTTTAGCCTATGCAATGATGCACTGTCTAACTTTTGGATGATTTTCGCCAGTAGTTTTGAAAGTAGTGCTCACGAGCCAAAAGTGTTCCCCGTTTTTTGTGTACTACGTCATCCAATTGTATACTACAGTGGCTTGCGAAAGTATTCCCCACCCCTTGGCATTTTTCCTATTTTGTTGCCTTACAACCTGGAATTAAAATTGATTTTTGGGGGGTTTGCATCATTTAATTTACACAACATACACTTCGAAGATGCTAAATATTTTTTCTTGTGAAACAAACAAGAAATAAGACAAAAAAAATGAAAACTTGAGCATGCATAACTATTCACCACCCAAAGTCAATACTTTGTAGAGCCACCTTTTGCAGCAATTACAGCTGCAAGTCTCTTGGGGTATATCTCTATAAGCTTGGCACATCTACCACTGGGATAGCAAAACTGCTCCAGATCCTTCAGCTCCTTGGGTTCCACTGGTGTACAGCAATCTTTAAGTCATACTACAGATTCTCAATTGGATTGCGGTCTGGGCTTTGACTCGGCCATTCAAGACATTTAAATGTTTCCCCTTAAACCACTCAAGTGTTGCTTTAGCAGTATGCTTATGGTTATTGTCCTGATGGAAGGTGAACCTTCGTCCCAGTCTCTGGAAGACTGAAACAGGTTTCCGTCAAGAATTTCCCTGTATTTGAATGAATCATGCAGCATGTGAATTGGCTTTTGATTTTGTTAATKGGTGCAATTATGAACATTGCCATATCGGCTTGTGACCGGGGAACAGTGTTGTAAAGTACTTAAAAGATACTTTAAAAGTATTTTTACTTAAGTCGTTATTTTGAGTATCTGTACTTTACATTTAATATTTTATTTTTGACAACTTTTACTTCACTACATTCCTAAAGAAAATTGTTGTTTTTACTCCATACATTTCTCTGACACCCAAAAGTACTCGTTACATTTTGAATGCTTAGCAACACAGGAAAATGGTCCAATTCGCACACTTATCTAGAGAACATCCCTGGTCATCCCTACTGCCTCTGATCTGGCAGACTTACTAAAAACAAATGCATTTTTTGTCAATTATGTCTGAGGGTTTGAGTGTGCCCCTAGCTATCCATCATTTTTTTTTAAACAAGACAATTGTGCCATCTGGTTGGCTTAATATAAGGAATAAGAAATTATTTATACTTTCACTTGTACTTTTGAAGTATATTTTAGCAATTACATTAACTTCTGATACTTAAGTGTATTTAAAACCAAATACCTTTAGACTTTTACTCAAGTAATGTTTTACTGGGTGACTTTCACTTTTACTTGAGCCATTTTTCTATTTCGGTATTTTTACTTTTACTCAAGTATGACAATAGAGTACATTTTCCACCACTGCTGGGGAGGAGCTTGGCCATTCAATGCAATTTGCTTGTAATTGGTATGTCAGCCCCTAATCTTTCCATGTCCGTTATAAAAACAGTGTTGCCTAAAGGAAGTCAGTTGTGCATCTGCAGAGGCGAGAACTATCTGGGAGAAAGTAGAAGTGCGAGGAATAAGTCAGGCATATTTGTCAGATTTGCAACATCAGCACTGTTATGTTTGTTCCTTATATAATGACAAACCGGGGCGATGGGTTGTGTGCTACCTCTGGGAAGCTGATCACCTCTGACAAACAGCCCAGGAAAGAAGCGAAGAATGTTGAACTTATTGCTGATGCAATACAGTTACCAGTCACTCGTGAGCAGCTGGTTGCTCACCAAAAGGTTGACAACAGGCTTGCTAAATGTTCTTCTAGGGTTGTCTCATTGGAAAAGGTAAAGAATAAGAACGTGGCTTACTTCATTGATGGTAATCTCCTCATGCGTAAATGGACATCCCATGATGACGCGGGCGGAGATTGGAATGCTGTTTACCAAATAGTAATTCCTACAGCCTCTCGACAAAATGTGTTATCACCTCAAAGTATTGCAGAGCCAACAACAAAGCAGAGCTTCTTTGTTCTATTGTGGCATAGTTTGTTTGACATTTATAATTTACGTGAAAAATAACAAACGGGATGATCCACTCCACTCTTGTCCTGCTGCAGTAGACAGCACCAGCACCTCTGGCACTAGCATCTCCTCAAGTTTAAACGGTTTCTCAAAATCCGGAGCACAAGTACAGGGTATTACATAAGAGTGCTTTAGCAGTGTCAAAGGCTATCTTACAATCAGGAGACCACACAAATGATTTAGCCGGACTGAGCAAATCGGTCAATGGAGCCACTACGCGCAGAGAAATTTTGGACAGAAACTACGGTAGTAGCCACCACTCCTAAAAAGCGGCGTAGCTCTCGTCTGGTGGTAGGTGCAGGGAATGCAGTTATAGCCAAGACCTTGGCATCAACAGGGCGCACCTGTCCATGGCCGACCTCCTTGCCAAGATAGGTAACAGTAGCCTTCCCAAACTCGCACTTTGCAAGTTTCAGGGTTAGCGAAGCAGCTGCAACCGTTCACATACTCCCTTAGAGAGTCAACATGATTTGACCACTCAGACGAATAAATACCAGATCATCAGATAAGCACTACAATTGGGTACTCAGCTAATACGGCGTTAACCAGTCGTTGGAAAGTGGCTGGTGCATTTCGCATCACAAAGCCATGACTGAGTACTGTAGGAAGTTGTCTGGGTTACAAAGGCAGAAATCTCCGAAGCACGTGAAGTTAACGGAACCTGCCAGTAATCTTTTAAGAGGTCCAACTTAGTTACATACTTAGCACACGCACATAGTGTCGATACAGTTGTCAGTCTGGGTAACGGGAACGAATCTGATTGTGACAGAATTAACCTTTCGATAATCCGTACATAACCTGGACGTACCATCAGGTTTAGGAACCAGAATGCAAGGAGAACTCCAAGGGCTTGAACTTGGCGTAGCCAGGTCATTCTCCAACAAATCTCACCTCATCCCTCATTATCTTCTCTTGGAAGCGTTGATACGATATGGGGGTTGCTTGATAGGTGTAGCATTTCCAACATTAATGTCATGTTCCAACACGTTTGTGCGAGTGGAATGTCATTAAAGAGACATGGAAAACCGTGTAGTAGCTCAACATCGTCGGCCTGTCCGTCCGTTAAATGAACCAGACCTGACTGGATAGACAGCAGCATTTCTGAGTTGGCAATCTAACGCACTGCTGCGGAGTATTGCGCAACTCTAATCCATCTCCCTCACCATCATCAATATGACAGTCCACTATCATAGCAGTAGAAGCAGAGGAGACAGCAGTACCTTCCTCTGTTTTTGAACTATCCATCTGGGTGATGGGTCGGGTGTGGTATGCTTTCAACATGTTAATGTGGCACACACGAGATTGGCGTTTTCTATCAGGCGTTTGAAGCACATAATAGTTTCACTTAATTTCTTCTCTCAATGAAGTAAGGACCAGAGAAACGAGCTGACAGTGAAGATCCTGGAACAGAGAATTGGACGTGAAACAGCTCTAAATCAAGTGGTCT
>NW_019944703.1:8412-15209 GCF_002910315.2 Salvelinus sp. IW2-2015
TACATTGGTTCCAGTGCCCTACCAGTGATTGTATATACTGACCACAACCCCTTAGTGTTTCTCCACCGTATGTACAACCAGAACCAGCGCCTTATGCGTTGGGCACTTATTGTACAGAATTATAATTTGGAGATACGGCATAAAAAAGGTTCTGAGAATGTGTTGGCAGATGCTTTGTCTCGGGTGTGAGAATAATGATGTTTGTATGTGTTGTAAATACTGTGTTCGCAATCCCCCCTAGGGTTGCTCTTTTAAGGGTGGGAGTGTTACGGATACAAATATTCTGTGTGTWTCTTTTCTCTCCTTCTCCCCTACTCACAGGTGACAATCATCATTCCCCAATCAGTCATCAATTAGTCGCTAATCAGAAGACACCTGCTCCTTTTCCCTTACCCAATCACATTCCCTTTCCCTTGGTTTAAAAACCCTGTCAGTTGTTCTCAGGAGCTCAATCTCTCTGTCAATGCTCTGTAGATCTCTTGTTTGTTTTGCATCTACATGTCACTTTGTCCCCACCTGTGAGTATTGTTTTGGTTATGGTGTTTGTTTGATGGTGGGAAAAGGGGGTAACCAGACAAGTCGCCCTTGGGCATACACTACCCGTAGGTAAACGTTGTTAAAAACACTAGTTAGAACTGGGCGGACCACCCCCTGTATTTATTGGTTAGTTAGTTAGTTGTTGGAATAGGCTTGTCTAGGTTAGGGGTGTTTATGGATTATTATTGTTTCATTCCTTGGTTCCAGCTCAGCCCCGTTTCCTGCTCCCCCCATTATCGTGTGTTTATAAATAAACCTTGAGTGTTTGACGGTAGATCTTAGTTGTCGTAGTTATTTTGTTTTCACTCTTTCTTTGTCACTACTATAATTTGCATGAGTTATGTTACGGGTCCCATTACCATCCCCCCTAGACTGTCGGGCCAAAGGGATTCGTAACACAGTTTTATCAACGTTCTATGGATTCTCATTGGACAATCATTCAGTGGCTTAGACATGATTGACACATGGTTTGTGGTCGGTTTCTACTTTGAAGTCTCGTTCGTAGACGTATTGGTGAAACCTTTCGCAAGTGTATGTGCGCGCCAGTAGTTTCTCTATTTGTGCATACCTTGTCTCTGCACCTGTCAAGGCTCTGGACGCATAAGCGACAGGTTGCCATGTGTCGTCATGCTGTTGCAGAAGAACTGCTCCCAGGCCAAACTGTGACACGTTTGCAGAAATCCTTGTGCTTTTCTTTGGATCATAGAATCTTAGCACTGGCTCTTCAGTGGTTGTCTTTAGGTTTTTGAAGCAGTTCTCCTGTTCATGGGACCATTCCCATTCATTTTTCTGTTCCAGAAGACATCTGAGTGGAGCGGACTGTGCTGACAATTGAGGTATGAATTTTGCAAGGTAGGTGATCATGCCCATGAAGCGTCTCACATCGTCCTTGTTCTTCGGGCGCTCCATGTTGATGGCTGATGTTTTCCTCGGGTCTGGTTTGACTCCGTCCTCTGAAAGTACATCTCCAAAGAATGTAAGTGTTTTCACACAACTCGCATTTGTCCTTGGAAAGTCAACCTAAAACCAAATGTGTCAGGTCCAGCACTTGTCTCACTCTCGCATCGTGTTCTTCTTTTGTGGACCCCTAGATGATGATGTCATCCATCATAGTCTACACTCCTGGAATGTGCTCGAAGATCCTGTGGATGGTCTTGTGGTAGACCTCTGGCGCTGAGAGAATCCCATATGGTAGACGAAGAAATCTGTACCTGCCCTCAGGTGTGTTGAATGTGCATAGCCTTGAGCTTGCATCTAGCTTCATTTGCCAGAATCCTGATTAGGCATCAAGCTTACTGAACCACTTTGCTCCAGCAAACTGTGACATTATCTCTTCTCTGGTTGGCAACTTGAAATGCTCTCTTGATTGCTTTGTTGAGATCTCTCGGGTCTAGACATATCCTGAGATCGCCGTTCTTTTTCACCACAATAACCAGTGAGCTTACCCAGTCTGTAGGTTCATCCATTTTTGTGATGACGTCCATCTTTTCCATGCGTCCGAGTTCCTCCTTGAGCTTTTTCCTCAGTGCAAATGGAACTTTTCTGCATGCATGCACAACTGGAGTAATTTTGTCATCAGTACATATTTTGTGTTCTCCTGGTAAACATCCAAGACCCTCAAACACGTCCTCATACTCAGCCAGTAGTGATTCTTGGTCATTTTCAGTCTGTGATGTCACTACATACACTCTTTTCAACAAATTGAGCTTTTCACATGCAATGATTCCTAGAATAGGCTGTACACTCTTTTCCACAATCAGCAGCTGTGCTCTGAACTGTTTTCCTTTATGCTGTAAAGTTACTATGCAGCTACCTTTGACTGGTATGTTCTCCCCAGTATAACCAGTAACCTTAATTTTCACCGGGTGTATTTTGCTCTTCACCATCAGTGTTTTGTAGTCATCCAGCGATAACAGGTTTACCTGTGCTCCAGTATCAAGCTTGAATGGTATTATAGTTTCATTCAGTCAATGGCACAATCCATTCAGCATTTACTGCATTGCACATTTCCACAGAATCAAAGAATTCTTCCATCTCCTCGACTGTGAACCTTTTTCTTTGTTGTCTCAGCTTTGCAGCATTTTGAGAAATGATTATTTTTCCCAGTTACATGATTTGCCATATACAGGGCATTTTTTTTGGCTTGCGGATAAATCCACATTTTCCACATGTAGTGTTTTGATTTCTGTCTTTTGCTTGTTTTTGTTTTGTAAGGCGTTGTGCTCCTCTCTTTTTACAGCTCTTTAGCTTGTGCTCTGGTGGTTTCAGCTGCTCGACACATTCACTGCTTTATCCAAAGTTAAATCTTGCTCACGCAGCAATCTCTCCTAGAGTCCATTATCAAGTATGCCACAGACTATCCTGTCTTTCACTAGAGTCTTTCAGATTTTCAAATTCACACGTTTTGCTCACTGTGTTCAGCTCAGCCAAATACTGGTCAAAACTGACTCCCTGTTTCTGATCATAAGAAACTTGTATCAAACGTGACGTTCTGGCTCGGTACAAAGTACTCCTCAAATTTAGCCATTAGCACAGTCAATGTCAAGTTTGCCTCATCTAGCTGAAAGCTATTGTAAATGTCCAATGCACCCTCTCCAATAACATGCAGAAATGGAAGCTTTCAATTTGTCATCATCTCCCCCTGCACCATTGGCTGCTAGGTAGATATTGAATCTCTGCTTGAAACGTTTCCAATTGTCAGCTAAATTGCCTGTTAACTGCATAGGAGTAGGAGGACTAAGGCTATCCATGACGGAGAACATGAACAGTGTCAATTTCTCTTACTTCAGTATGTTGCTCATCAGATTCCAATGCAGCCTCGCTCTCGCTGCTGTCGCTCTTGCAAGCTAGCGTCTTCGACTACTCACGTCACTTGCCTTGTGGTAATGTTCAATTTTCGTCGCGGACATTTGCAGAGTTACTCCTTTCTTTTCTCTGTCGTCATAGCGACTACCAATCTGACACCATGGTATGTTTGTTCCTTATATAATGACAAACCGGGGCGTAGGTTTAACTACTTTTAATGAACATATACTTCAGCTAGAAAACTCCATGTTAAGCCATGCAAGGCATTCTTTAACCAACTCCCGCGCCCGCATAGCCTGCTGGTTAAGGTAGTCTAAAAGTTATTAACACATAACACAAGCACTTGAGTTTTAGTTTATACATTTTGAGGAATCTCCAGTTTCAAGAATCAAAACATCAACATGGGTAAGCTTTTACTTTTGAAAACAGAGGCAAAATGGTGCAATTCGGTTGCATCCACTAACCACGTTTCAATCCACCCTTATGAGAGTAAAGTCATACTATTTTTTTTATTTTTATAATCACGACAGCTGTAATGGAAGGAGGAAGTTCCGGTAAAATGTTTACAAACGCAGACAGAATTTGTTTGTTCGACTTGGTGGGATCTTTTTGTGTTGGTGAAATAATGCGAGAAATGGTGGAAATGCCTTAATGCGCAAATATTGATATAATAACCATCATAGGGAGTCACTACGACTCGGGAAACCATGCAGTTTACTGTATTTGGCTACAGATGAAATAAATGGTGATGAACTGAACCACTACCTGGGCTTGTGGAGTCTACTGAGTGCACAGTGATGAGCTTGATGCTCCTTTACAATAAATATCAATGGTCTTATTCTAGTGACATGATGATCAATGCTTGACTGCGTTTGACAAATAAAAACATTCTTGCTCTTCACAATAATCTCATTGAAAGATTAGTGGAATCTGTGTGGGTAGCTGGACAGGTAGGATGACTGACAGAAGGTGGTCACGTGACAGGAATGGATGAGACTGAGGCAGGAATTCCTTTAACCATAAATTGGTATATTTACTGAGTAGTCTGTGCTGCATAACAAAGGAAACAAAATAACATGTATCCAATCAAATTCATAATCACAAAGATCAAATTCATTTCATTAACATAATTAGGGAATTCAACAATCCAGTTCATTAAGAAGTCAATAGTAATCACCCGTGAGTCATTTAGGCTCTTAACTTTATCATAAATCATGAAATAAATACAAACAGTGAATGATCATTCAATCTATAATCTCCTTTAGTTTGATATCAAAGTCGATCAGTTAGCAAACAATGACGTTTCTCATTTCACCCTTTCAATTGTCTTCATGTGTACATGTAATTAATTTAATTACATATTAACCATATCGATTGCATAATTGGCCTATGAGGATCCGTATGGCCGCTATCATTTACAATTCACATTACACTATGTTTGAAGCGTGCGCTCCAAGCCGCGCTCCGCGATAATAACTATAAACAATAACTGATGGCCCACTCTCCCGATCGCAACAGATAGTTCAGATGAAAGGTAACAGAGTCGGTGGACTTACGTGGATTCATGGACGCACAGAACTTCGAGCAGACGGMGTTAAGGAAGAGAAAGCAGCGAGATCAGGCGATGCCGTTTTCCTCCTTTTATGTGGATGAGATCTGTCGGTCATTGCCACCTGACCTAATTAAAGCGCTCTGGCCCAGCTGAGTAAGTGGCCATGAATTAAAGGATTATTCCACCAACTCCATGGGCCTTTTCTACACTCATAATGTAGCATACCTGCACAGCCTATCCGCATTGTATCTGTGAGACGTTGGCAAGCGCGCACGAGCCAAAACAAGCAGCCATTGTGTAGAGAACCATTGTACCATATAAACCCTGACATATTTTCCATAACCAAAAATATTGTACTTTCAGCGGTATGAAGCTGGTGTACAAAACTGAAAGTAAAAAAAGGCAAAAACGAAATTTAAAATATGGCATAGAAATAGTGCACATAGAMCAGACTGCTTCTTAGTCTTGCTTTCAATGAAAATGACAGATCTATAACTAACATTTCTATGTGAATTTGGTCAGTCCACCSAAAAAGKTATATATTGCAGCAACAAGTCCATTTGGAGGAGACACACAACTGGTRGGAAAATKTGCATTTTAGCGGATTTTAGAATAGTTKCATGAAAATCTAGCTAGAGTCAATCAAATGTATTTATAAAGCCCTTGTTACATCAGCCAATGTTACAAAGTGCTGTACAGAAACCCAGCCTAAAACAGCAAGCAATGCAGATGTAGAAGCACTCGGCAAGGAAAAACTCCCTAGAAAGGCGAGAACCTAGGAGGAAACCTAGAGAGGAACCATGCTCTGAGGGGTGGCCAGTCCTCTTCTGGCTGTGCCGGGTGGAGATTATAACAGAACATGGCCAAGATGTTCAAACGTTCATAGATGGCCAGCAGGGTCTAATTAATACTAATAATAATAATCAGTGGTTGTAGAGGGTGCAACAGGTCAGCACCTCAGGAGTAAATGTCAGTTGGCTTTTCATAGCCGATTATTCAGAGTCCAAAACAGCAGGTCCGGGACAAGGTAGCACGTCCAGTGAACAGGTCAGGGTTCCATAGCCGCAGGCAGAACAGTTGAAACTGGCGCAGCAGCATGATCAGGTGGACTGGGGACAGCAAGGAGTCATCAGGCCAGGTAGTCCTGAGGCATGGTCCTGGGGCTCAGGTCCCCAGAGAGAGAGAGAGAGAATTAGAGGGAGCATACTTAAATTCACACAGGACACTGGATGAGACAGGAGAAATAMTCCAGATATAACAGACTGACCCTAGCCCCTCCGACACAAACTATTGCAGCATAAATACTGGAGGCTGAGACAGGAGGGGTCGGGAGACACTGTGGCCCTTGTATGTTCGTCAAAAGAGGGATCAGGGTCCGAATTAACGCCGAGGTCCAGTTTTATTTTAGATGACTGTACAACCATCAGTATTAATTGTCAGATCAAACAGAATATCTCTATGTTTCTTGGGACCTAGAACTAGCATCTCTGTTTTGTCTGAGTTTAAAAGTTTAAAAAATTACGCCATCCACTTCCTTGTGACATGTCTGTCGCACATGGGTGTCCTTCTTAGTATACAACTCTAAAGTCTGACTAATAGTTAAAGCTATTTCACAAAAACTGGTGCACCAGTTAAAATATCCTGTCATATATTTATATTATTAGATTTGTCATTATGTGTTATTAGATTTTATTTGAAATGTATATGTAGGGGAGAGTGGGGTAATTGAGCCACTCTTGTTTCTAGAAAACCATACACAAAATGAATCATTTGACCAAATATTTAGGAAGGAAGAAACCACATGGAAAAAGTGGTAAGCAAGTTGGACCCCCAAAAATGATTTTGTCAGAGATTTCATGATGCTTGTATCTAAACCAAATTAGATAATTTTAAGATTGTTCTA
>NW_019944703.1:15824-18303 GCF_002910315.2 Salvelinus sp. IW2-2015
TACATCCTGATAAGCTTCAATATGAGGTTCTAAACCTAGCATGAAAATGCAGCCTTGTAGTTTTGTGGGCTAATATAGTCAAAATGTTTGCCTTGGGKTAAATTGAGCCAATGGCCATGTGGTAAGTTGAGCAAATTGAAATGTTTTCTTCCCAGGCATAATGCAAGGCATTATCGCTGGGATATGAGGTAACAACGGGGCCTGGCCTGTGTTAAAAGTGTAAAAACAAAAGCACATAGTGTTTGTTGGGCCTACGTTAAAAGGTGATTCAAATGATTAAAAGACAAAAAAGCTATTGTGATTGTTTTGAATTGTGTTTGGGAAATAAAGAGTTAAAAAGGTAGTGGTAATATTTCATTTAGTACAGAAATGTTTAGGTGGCACACCTTACCCTGTCCCTCAGCTCAACTTACCCCATACCCGGGATACACAACATCCTGAAATATATGTAGATATATTTAATAGAACGATTACTATATTTCCCTTGACAGAGTGATGCTGAATGTTAAAAAAAATTGCTTAACTTACCCCACTCTCCCCTACCAGAAATCTCTATACATTTTGTGTTTTTGGAATATCACTGCTAGCTTACAGGGCTTGTACTAATATACACTTCAGCTTGGGTTTGTCTTGTGTAGGTCTGTGCACTCTGAATTGAATCTCACGTGAATTGTCTTGATTATAGCCTATGATATGAAGGTTGATACTACTTGTACCTCATAAAGCTGTAAGTGGTCTCTGGCAACTCTTACAAGTACTAAAATATAACAAGTTCTTATACAAACCTCCATTTATATAACAGGATCTCACGAAATGGCAGAAGAACTGAAACACATGAACAAGTATAAGTCCATCATAAAGCGGGTGGGGCGAAACCATGGAGTGGCGCCATCCGTCATAGCTGGTATCATCTCACGAGAGACCAGGGCTGRGACAGGAGCAGGACTGGACAATGGTTGGGGGGACAATGGAAATGCATTTGGACTCATGCAGGTAGGCACTCAGTTTTGCAGGTACATTTGCTATACTGTTGTTGGCAGACAAGAGAGCCTGTTTCCTATTTCACAATGCAAAGTAAGTGGTGTCCATAGATTTCTATTGATTTCATTTTTTTTAGGTTGACAAAAACTATCACCATCCACGGGGGAGATGGGACAGTGAGGAACATCTGAGTCAAGCAACTGGGATTCTCGTTGATATAATCGGATCGGTCCAGAAAAAATTCTCTTCATGGACCGAAGAGCAGCAGCTGAGAGGTATAGCCTACCATTTGACCCGCCCTTCTTGACAATAATTTTTTTGTTGTTGGGGGGGGGGGTAGATTGTAGCTTCCATCACTGTAATTGTCTGTATCATTTCCAATCCCAATTTGGGGGTAAAAATATAATCTGTAAATAATATCCTTTCTAAACCAAATTTCCTTTATTATTTTCTCCTAACCCCACCACCCCTCCCCCAGTTGGAGTAAACTAATGGAAAACAGCACCTAGGCTTCTACTTCCAGCTTAAACATTCATTATAGATTTTACGAACACAATGTATTTTACAATAGTTATCTTTTGTTTGTTTTTAATCCCATCCTTCAGCTACCCTCAACCCCCTCCTGTCTATCTCTGAAGACCATCCAGTTTTGATTTCTATTTGCCATATATATTTTTCAACTGTGCTGTGATGTTTCACAAAAGTTCTGAACCTTTCTATTCTCATAGTCTCTACAGATTGTAAACCAAAGATAAAAACCTTTGCTAAAAGTGTTATTATTTTATTGATCGATTTGACTGACTTTTCAAATCACCCAGCAGTGCTATTTGCAGCGTTAGCTCCACTAAATGTTACAATTCTTCAGCCATTCCTGAACCTTTGATCAAAAACAAGATGCATATAGAAAGTACCAAAACAAATGATCTAATGATTGTCTCAGAAAAACATTCTATTGGTTGCAAGAATTTTGTATAATAATTTAAATTTGAAGTTTTGAATCTGTCGTCGTTTTGTGTATCAGTTCATAAACCATGCGCCAAGAATTCAGTACATCAAATCTCTTCTCAACAATTTTGCAATCTATATGGCACAGCTGTCAATTTTTGGGTCCTCAAATGAAACTGCTCAGAGTTTGATAGAGATGATCAGTCATACATTTAATACAACCTTTATTATGCATTATACAACTACATAGATTACATGACTACATTACAGCCTGTTGTGTTTGTTTTTTCAGGAGGATTAGCAGCCTAGTCTTTTGTTGTTGACCTCTGAAATAAGTATCAGTGTGACGGAAATCTGGTAGCAACCCCAGTCATGTCACGGAATCACACATTGACTGACTTCTCAAAAGAGAATTTTACAGAATACACACTCACTTTTTCTTAATTTGGTAACATTTATTAATTGTCAAAAGTAGAGTGATTACATTGCTGATTTCCAATGTTTATGTAGTTTAATCTGTGATTAAAAACAGTATTTTAAATAATTAAAAATT
>NW_019944703.1:19791-30203 GCF_002910315.2 Salvelinus sp. IW2-2015
CGGCAGCCACAATAAGGCTGGATAATGTCCACTCATACAGCGAAGGACAAGAGACCACTGGGGGGGAACTCCAAATGTTCTTTCCAAGCTCAATTTTACAAAAGCACATGATTATTAAAGTCAACTCATGTTTACCTCCAAGTCTTCAATTAAGACCATTGTGAAGAAAATGACATATCCTCTACTATCTCATACAATTTGGCCATGTTTAATTGTTAATATTGATCCATTAATCCAGTTTTTACCAATCCTTGTCCTATGGTGCACTTTTCTTTTTTCCTGCCTAGCAGTAACACACTTGATCAACTCATCATCAAACTTTAAGTTGGGAAGCACAGATTTATAACGTCTATTCAGTCTGTGATTTTCCAATGTAATGAGAAATTTTCTGACCTATTTGTGCTCTCCCTCGATTATCCTCTCTTGTCAATGAAATTTAGGCTCTCGGTGAGAGCATGGTTCATTACAGCACCGAGGACAGTTACCACGGGCACATTGACCACAATCATGAGGCTTGCTGCGATGATGAAGACCCTTATGATCCCCACCACATTCTGGTCAACACCACTGACACCCATCTCCAAAAGGACACGGTTGATGAATCTTATGATATCCCCTATCACATAATCGTCGGATTTTAGCAGACAAACATCGGGCAATAGCACACTTGATAACCTGAATGAGGATAAGAAAAATAACCACAACTCCCACTATTGGAAGTATCACGCTCACCAAAAAAACTTCCCCATGTACCGAATGTTGAAGACAACCACATGACTAATCCTAAATCATCTGGATTGTAATCATAATATTTAGCGCCCTCAGTCCTGATCTTTGGGATTATGTCAGTTATTTCCTCAGAATTATCAGGAATGTAACTACAGCATTCAGCACCAATAACAGCACATGTACCCCATTGTGCTGACAGAAGATAATCAAGTGTCAAACTATTTTGCATCGCCACAGTCTGAATGGCAACCATCTCAGCTGTAATTAACTCAACTATACTATTAGCTACRAGTTCCAAAGGGTTAGCCATATTAATAACTATTTTAGAAATACCATAAGATGGAAAAGCAATTGCAAAGAATCTCTCCGTTTCTGTAATCCCACGTTTATGACGGTGTGATAAAGGAGAATTMACTGAATGCCTTACATATCCCAAATAACACAATCCTTGTAGTAGAGTTCTTAAGCTATCTAGAATAGTATCATGCTGGGGGTTAAGACAATGGGATGATTCTGTAAGGTTTTCCAGAAAGCACATTTTCAGAGTTTCCCACTTTGCCAATACTCAACCTACTTAAAAGGAAAAAATATCCTTCACATATTTAGTGGATGTAGATTCTCGTGTTATACATAGACTAATAGGTGATCATTTGGAAAGGTGGAATAATAATGAACAAAAAATATACTACGCAGCATGCAACAAATTCAAATACTTTACTKAGTTACAGTTCATTTAAGGAAATCAGTCAATTGAAATTAATTAATTAGGCTAATCTATTGATTTCATATGACTGGGAATACAGATATGCATCTGTTGGTCAGATATAGCTTTTTTTTTAAAGGTAGGGGCGTGGATAAAAAAAACCTTCAGTATCTGGTGTGACCACCATTTGCCTCATGCAGTACAACACATCTCCTTCGCATAGAGTTGATCAGGCTTTTGATTGTGGCCTTTGGAATGGTGTCCCACTCCTCTTCAATGGCTGTTGCTGTATAATGGCGAAACTGGAACCCGCTGCCGTACACATCGATCCAGAGCATCCCAAACATGCTCAATGGGTGACATGTCTGGTGAGTAAGCAGGCCATGAAAGAACTTGGACATTTTCAACTTCCAAGAATTATGTACAGATCCTTGCAACATGGGGCTGTGCATTATCATGCTGAAACATGAGGTGATGGCGGCGGATGGACGCCACGATAAAATGCAATTGTGTTCGTTGTCTGTAGCTTATGCCTGCTCATACCATAACCCTACCACCATCATGGGGCACTCTGTTCACAGGATTGACATCAGMAAACCGATCGCCCACACGAGCACGCAGATGAGCTTCCCTGAGATGTTTTTTTTTACAAWTTGTGCAAAAATTATTCAGTTGTGCAAACTCACAGTTTCATCAGCTGTCCGGGTGGCTGGTCTCAGACGATCCTGCAGGTGAAGAAGCCGGATGTGGAGGTCCTGGGCTGTCATGGTTACACGTGGTCTGCGGTTGTGAGGCCGGTTGGAGGTACTGCCAAATTCTCTAAAACAACGTTNTCAAAATAACATTTTACAGAATACACACTCACTTTTTCTTAATTTGGTAACATTTATTAATTGTCAAAAAGTAGAGTGATTACATTGCTGATTTCCAATGTTTATGTAGTTTAATCTGTGATTGATAAACAGTATTTTTTAAATAATTCAAATGAATGCAATTTAGGCTACCCATTGATTCTTGTAGAATATCACTTACATGAATACACGGGTCTTCCACTCAATGAAGAAATACAACCTTACATAGACAATTACATCATTACACCTAAAGATACACTGAGTGAACAAAACATTAGGAACACTTTCATAATATTGAGTTGCACCCCCTTTTGCCCTCAGAGCAGCGTCAATTTCTCGGGGCATGGACTACAAGGTGTCAAGTGTTCAAGGATGCTGGCCCATGTTGACTCCAATGCTTACCACAGTTGTGTCAAGTTGGCTGGATGTCCTTTGGATTGTGGACCATTCTTGATACACACGGTGAAACTGTTGAGCGTGAAAAACCCAGCAGTGTTGCAATTCTTGACACAAACCGGTGCACCTGGCACCTACTTCCATACCCTGTTCAAAGGCACTTACATCTTTTGTCTTGTCCATTCCCCTTCTGAATGGCACACATACACAATCCATGTCTCAATTGTCTCAAAGCTTGTAAATCCTTCTTTAAAACCTTAAGGATCGGACCTTTTTTCCAAATTTTCGCCTAAAATTACATACCCAAATATAACTGCCTGTAGCTCCAGACCTGAAGCAAGGATATGCATATTCTTGATACTGTTAGCAATTTGTTATTCTTCAATAACACAAACTCCAAAGAAAATCAGGGGAGAAAATAGGGTTATTCAGAGGACAAATCAAGATGTCCTCAGCTTTTCCCCACAGAACAAAGGAACAGGATGCCATTTATAACCCCCCACCCTAGCCTGGTTTGACCAATCAGAAGTCCTTGCAGTACAACTTGGCCGATGGCCGAATAACAAGTATCCTGCCCCCGACTCAATGTACAGAACGTAGCACATGTCACTGAGTTCAAGAGTGACATTCCACAGATCCCAAACAGATGTTGAACTGAAACCCAACTCCTATTTACAATTTGCTATTGACCATTAGTACTCTAGTACTCTCGTCCACTCATCCTCTGTGTTGTGTATTTATCTTCAAAATATTCTTATATTCCTAGACCATTAAAAAAAAAATATATAGTTAAAACGTCTTTTTAGAAAACATAAAAATAGACAGAATAAAAAACATCAGTAAGCATAAAATCATTTACATTAAACACCTACTTGCCATTGCAATAAGAAATAGATTCCACACAAAGTTATAGAAAAGAGGTATTAACAAGTGTGATACCACATCGGAGAGAGCATGGTTCATTACAGCACCGAGGACAGTTACCACGGGCACATTGACCACAATCATGAGGCTTGCTGCGATGATGAAGACCCTTATGATCCCCACACATTCTGGTCAACACCACTGACACCCATCTCCAAAAGACACGGTTGATATGAATCTTATGATATCCCCTATCCACATAATCGTCGGATTTTAGCAGACAACATCGGGCAATAGCACACTTGATAACCTGAATGAGGAATAAGAAAATAACCACAACTCCCACTATTGGAAGTATCTGCTCACCAAAAAAACGAAGGTTGAAACAACCACACGACTAAGCCTAAATATATGGATTGTAATCATAATATTTAGCGCCTCGTCCTGATCTTTGGGATTATGTTAGTTATTTCCTCAGAATTATCAGGAATGTACTACAGCATTCAGCACCAAACAGCACATGTAACCCCATTGTGCTGACAGAAGATAATAAAGTGTCAAACTATTTGCATCGCCACAGTCTGAATGGCAACCATCTCAGCTGTAATTAACTCAAACTATACTATAGCTACGAGTTCCAAAGGGTTAGCCATATTAATAACTATTTTAGAAATACCAATAAGATGGAAAAGCAATCGCAAAGAATCTCTCCGTTTCTGTATCACACGTTTATGACGGTGTGATAAGGAGAATTCACTGATGCCTTACATATCCCAAATAACACAATCCTTGTAGTAGAGTTCTTAAGCTATCTAGAATAGTATCATGCTGGGGGTTAAGACAATGGGATGATTCTGTAAGGTTTTCCAGAAAGCACATTTCAGAGTTTCCACTTTGCCAATACTCAACCTACTTCAAAGGAAAAATATCCTTCACATTATTAGTGGATGTAGATTCTCGTGTTATACATAGACTAATAGGTGATCATTGGAAGGTGGAATAATTACTGAACAAAAAATATACTACGCAGCATGCAACAAATTCAATACTTTACTGAGTTACAGTTCATTTAGGAAATAGTCAATCGAAATAAATAATTAGGCCCCTAATCATTGATTCATATGACTGGGAATAAGATATGCATCTGTTGGTCAGATATAGCTTTTCTTTTTAAAGTAGGGGCGTGGATAAAAAACGTCAGTATCTGGCGTGACACCATTTGCCTCATGCAGTACAACATATCTCCTATCTGCATAGAGTTGATCCAGGCTTTTGATTGTGGGCCTTTGGAAGTGGTGTCCCACTCCTCTTCCACATGGTGTTGCTGTATAATGGCGAAACTGGAACCCGCTGCCGTACACATCGATCACAAGCTCCAAACATGCTCAATGGGTGACATGTCTGGTGAAGTAAGCAGGCCATGAAAGAACTTGGACATTTTCAACTTCCAAGAATTATATACAGATCCTTGCGACATTATCATGCTGAACACACAAGGTGATGGCGGCGGATGGACCACCACGATAAACTGCAATTGTGTTCGTTGTCTGTAGCTTATGCTGCTCATACCATAACCCTACCACCATCATGGGGCACTCTGTTTCACAGGATTGACATCAAGCAAACCGATCGCCCACAACAGAGCACGCAGATGAGCTCCCTGAGATGTTTTTTTTTTACAATTTGTTGCAAAAATTAATTCAGTTGTGCAACTCACACGTTTCATCAGCTGTCGGGTGGCTGGTCTCAGACGATCCTGCAGGTGAAGAAGCCGGATGTGGAGGTCTGGGCTGTCATGGTTACACGTGGTCTGCGGTTGTGAGGCCGGTTGGAGTACTGACAAATTCTCTAAAACAACGTTGGAGGTGGCTTATGGTAGAGATTATCTGGCAAGCACTGGTTGACATTCCTGCAGTCAGTATGCATTGCACGCTCCTCAACTTTGAGACATCTGTGGCATTGTGATGTGACACTGCACATTTTAGAGTGGCATTTAATTGTCCCCAGCACAAGGTGCACCTGTGTAATGATTTATGCTGTTTAACCAGCCTTCTTGATATGCACACCTGTCAGGTGGATGGAATTATCTTGGCAAAGGAGAAATGCTCACTAACAGGGATGTAAACAAATTTCTGCCCAAAATTTTGAGAGAAATAATATTTTTGTGCGTATGGAACATTTCCTGGGATCTTTTATTTCAGCTCATGAAACCTGGGACCAACACTTTACATATTGCATTTATATTTTTGTTCAGTGTAATATCATATATATTATTTTTTTTTTTTATAGTGGAAGACATCTGAAATCTATGATCATAGTGCCCTCTACTTGGTGACAGGCAAAATTGAATCTGATATATTCTATAGCGTTAATCTAGGTTTGTCTTCTGACATTTGAATTCACCATTGATCTTTCATGTTCAGTGTATATGCTGCAATGTGAAATCTATCTCAACTTCTCTAATTAGTAAGTATGGTAAAAAATAAATAAGCAGAGAATCACTGGGATTTCTTGACATTTCAGAAAATGTACAGAATTTCCTATTGGTAAGGAAAAACAAAATAAACAGTGACATATATTGTATAAAACGTTTTAATTTCAATTATTTAATTAACCAAAAAATAGAAACAGCCATGATTAACAAGGAAAATAAAAGTAAGCCTGAACCCCGGGAGGATAGGATAAAATAAAATAAAGGTGAGGCATAATGAACTGGGAGATCAGGGAGGACATTTACATAAAAAACGGTCAGATTCGTTTTTTATTTTCTCTCGAAAGACACAGGGACAGATGGGCACCAACAGTATCTTCCTGGTCAGGGGCGATTTTTTCATCTGGAGTGTTCAACTGAAACGAGAAAAGGTGAAAGACGAGGGAGGGTTAGTTTACACATCAAACTTAGTGTACCCACATAAAATGACTTCCAGATGCTGGGTACAAAAAAGACTTATTAAATAAATGGATGCTGCAGCATTACAGCTGTAAACAGACATTACAGCTGTACAGACCACGTACTTGGAATGACTAGGTAATAATCCAATGCTCTAAAGTGCTCATCAACATTTCGTTTCAAGGTACAATTGCAAGCAGCACTGGCATTGCAAGCAGCACTATAATAATGAAGGATATTCCAAAACCAAAATGAATAAATAAAAAGTAAAAACATGGCTGTGTCTGAAAGGGCCTCCAATTTCTTATATAGTGCACTACTTCTTCTGGTCAAAAGTAGTGCCCTACTTAGGGAATAGGGTGACATTTCAGACACAAACCATGAAAAAGTACTGTGGCATTACATGAAATCCAAATTAGTGCTAGACTAGTTGGATATAGCTTACTGTAGGTGGAGATGTCAAACTCCTCTGGGAGCTCTGCCACGTTGACCTTGAAGCAGTCCTGCATATCGTTCAGGGTCTTGGCGTCGGTCTCGTCGTACACAAAGGTCACGGACAGATCTTTCGTCCCGAACCTGCCGGCACGGGCCACTATGCAGGTAGGTGTCGGAATCCTCGGGCATGTCGTAGTTGAAGACAATGTTGACGCGCTCAATGTCCATTCCTCGGCCAAACAGGTTGGTGGCCACCAGGATCCGTGTCTGGAAGTGCTTGAACTGCTGGTACCGGGAAAGCCTGGGGGAGGAAGGGGGGCACCCATAGATTTAGAATAAGTGGAACATCYTGCTTCACTCCTGTGGGTACACTGAAACTGTGACCCACAAACATGTCTGAGAGAAAGTTATTGTTCCTCTGGATAACAGCTTCTGCTAAATTACTATTWTAGACAATGTGCATGTAAATGAGAGAGTCTCAATTTGATTGCTCAACTCCTCCGTCCTCTCCTCGCCTCCTTTTGAAAAAGGTCAAAAGTAACCGAGGAGAGGAGGGGAGGAAATGTGGAAACAAATGTGCTTGTATGAAATTCATATCAAATCAAACTTTATTTGCCACATGCGCCGAATACAACAAGTGTAGACTTTACCATGAAATGCTTACTTACAAACCCTTAATACAAGCCCTTAACCAACAGTGCAGTTCAAGAAGAAGAAAATATTTACCAAGTAGACTAAAATAAAAAGTAATAATAAAAAGAAACACAATAATAATAACAATAGCGAGGCTATATACAGGGGGCTCCGGTATCGAGTCAGTGTGCAGGGGTACAGGCTAGTTGAGGTAATCTGTACATGTAGGTGGGGGTGAAGTGATTATGCATAGGTAACAAACAAGTAGCGAGTAGCAGTGCACAAGGGGGGGTGGGGGTTCAATGTAAATTTTTATGAATTGTTCAGCAGTCTAATGGCTTGGGGGTGGAAGCTGTTGAGGAGCCTTTTGGTCCTAAACTTGGCGCTCCGGTACCGCTTGCCGTGCGGTAGCAGAGAAAACAGTCTATAACTTGGGTGACTGGAGTCTCTGACAATTTTATGGGCTTTCCTCTGACACCGCCTATTATATAGGTCCTGGATGGCAGGAAGCTTGGCCCCCGTGATGTACTGGGCCGTTCGCACTACCCTCTGTAGCGCCTTACGGTCAGATGCCGAGCAGTTGCCATACCAAGCGGTGATGCAACCGGTCAGGATGCTCTCGATTGTGCAGCTGTAGAACCTTTTGAGGATCTGGGGACCCATGCCAAATCTTTTCAGTCTCCTAAGGGGGAAAAGGTTTTGCCATGCCCTCTTCACGACTGTCTTGGTATATTTGGACCATGATAGTTCGTTGGTGATGTGGACACCAAGGAACTTGAAACTCTCGACCCGCTCCACTACAGCCCYGTCGATGTTAATGGGGGCCTGTTCGGCCCGCCTTTTCCTGTAGTCCACGATCAGCTCCTTTGTCTTGCTCACATTGAGGGAGAGGAGTGCAAATGAGGTAAGATAAGGGAGTTAAAGGCAATAAAAGGCCATGGTGGCGAAGTTATTACAATTAGCAATTAAAACACTGGAATGGTAGATGTGACAGAAGATGATGTGCAAGTAGAATACTGGGGTGCAAAGTGCAGAAATAAATAAATAAATACAGTAGGGGAGAGGTAGGTGTGTGGGCTTTTATAGAGATGGCAATGTACAGGTGCAGTGATCTGTGAGCTGCCTCTGACAGCTGGTGCTTAAAGCTAGTGAGGGAGATAAGTGTTTCCAGTTTCAGAGATTTTTGTAGTTCGTTCCAGTCATTGGCAGCAGAGAACTGGAAGGAGGGCGGCAAAGGAGGAATTGCTTTGGGGGTGACAAGTGAGATATCAACGCTGCTACGGGTGGGTGCAGCTATGGTGACCAGCGCAGAGAATAGGGCGGGACTTTACTAGCAGGTCTTGTAGATGACCTGGAGCCAGTGGTTTGGCGAGAGTATGAAGCGAGGGCCAGCCAACGGAGAGCGTACAGGTCGCAGTGGTGGGTAGATATGGGTTTGGTGAACAAACGGATGGCACTGTGATAGACTGCATCCAATTAGTTGTGTAGGGTGTTGGAGTTTTTGTAAAATAATGTAAAAAGTTCCAGTCAAGTCCGGCTGCTTGGCCTGCAGCAATACGCAAGCTAAAGGATAGCGAGAAGAACCATAAGCTGCTTGGTGGAGCAGAACTTCCCTGCCATTGCATTCACAGGGGCATGGCCAGGAGAGAGTGGGCTCTAACAGAGAGAAAAACACTGGCTAAACCTAGGCTATGCACTTGTTGAAATTTGAGAGGTTTTGATTTGGTATTAGAATATTAGGATATCAAATCTTAGGATATTGTTTATACTTCAAATCACTCAGATATACAAGTGCATAAGTTTAGGGTAGATTTGGGATTGGGTCTTTGCTTTCATTGGAAAATTCTGATTTGTGTAAAGAACTGTCTCTCTCGCCTCTCCGTCCTCGCTCATCTGTAAACGATAGTGGTTTAGGAGAGTGTCAATTAGTTAGTAGGCAAACAGAGGAGTGTCCTCGCTCCTCCTGCTGTGGAAGCACAGTGGTCCTTGCTGAGAGTTTTTTGAGATCTATCACTCCCCTTTGAATCAGCTGTTTACTCTGAGGAGAAAAGCATGCACATATTTAAAAACGATTTGTTACGATATGCTACTGGTCTGAGACACCTCATCTCAGTGCAAGAGGCGTCACTGCAGTACCTGTTCTAATCAGGCTGCATCACATCTGGCCGTGATTGGGAGTCCCATAGAGTGGCGCACAATTGGCCAGCGTAGTCGGGTTTGGCGGGGTAGACCGTCATTGTAAATAAGAATTTGTTCTTAACTGACTTGCCTTGTTAAATAAAGGTTAAATATTTTTTTTTTGTTATCTATAAAATGTCTAGCTAAATGTCTTCTTATACTTCACACATTTTAGTATGGGATTCCACTCCTGTAAAAGTTATTTGCATGATGATGCGTGAAGAAAGGAGTCTAAGGAGTACACCACTCAGTCATCAGCTTCATCAATAAGTGCATGATGACGTCGTCCCATAGTGACTGTACGTACATATCCCAAACAGAAGCCATGATTACAGGCAACATCCGCATCGAGCTAAAGGCTAGAGCTGCCGCTTTCAAGGAGCGGAGACTAATCGGACGCTTATAAGAAATCCCGCTATGCCACAGACGAACATCAACAAGCAAACGCGTCAATACAGGATTAAGATTGAATCCTACTACACGGCTCTGAGCTCATTGGATGTGGCAGGCTTGAAAACTATTACGGACTAAAAGGGAAACCCTGTCTCGAGCTGCCCAGTGACGGAGCCTACCAGACGAGCTAAATGCCTTTTATACTCGCTTCGGCAAGCAAACTGAAGCATCGAGAGCACCAGCTGTTCTGGATGACTGTGTGATAACGCTCTCGGTAGCCGATGTGAACAAAACCTTTAAACAGGTCAACATTCACAAAGCCGCTGGGTCCAGATGGTTA
>NW_019944703.1:32249-41970 GCF_002910315.2 Salvelinus sp. IW2-2015
CTCTCTCTCCTCTGCTCTCATCCTTCTAGACCTATCGGCTGCCTTCGATACTGTGAACCATCAGATCCTCCTCTCCACCCTCTCCGAGCTGGGCATCTCCGGCGCGGCCCACGCTTGGATTGCGTTCCTACTGACAGGTCGCTCCTTACCAGGTGGCGTGGCGAGAATCTGTCTCCGCACCAAACGTGCTCTCACCACTGGTGTCCTCCCAGGGCTCTGTTCTAGGCCCTCTCCTATTCTCGCTATCACCAAGTCACTTGGCTTCTGTCATATCCTCACATGGTCTCTCCTATCATGCTATGCAGACGACACACAATTAATCTTCTCCTTTCCCCCCTCTGATAACCAGGTGGTGAATCGCATCTCTGCATGTCTGGCAGACATATCAGTGTGGATGACGGATCACCACCTCAAGCTGAACCTCGCAAGACGGAGCTGCTCTTCCTCCCGGGAAGACTGCCCGTTCCCATGATCTCGCCATCACGGTTGACAAATCCATTGTGTCCTCCTCCCAGAGTGCTAAGAAACCTTGGCGTGATTCTGGTACAACACCCTGTCGTTCTCAACTAACATCAAGGCGGTGACCGTTTCCTGTAGGTTCATGCTCTACAACATTCGCAGAGTACGACCCTTGCCTCACGCAGGAAGCGGCGCAGTCCTAAATCCAGGCACTTGTCATCTCCCGTCTGGATTATGCAACTCGCTGTTGGCTGGCTCCCTGCCTGTGCCATTAAACCCCTACAACTCATCCAGAACGCCGCAGCCCGTCTGGTGTTCAACTTTCCCAAGTTCTCTCACGTCACCCCGTCCCTCCGCTCTCTCCACTGGCTTCCAGTTGAAGCTCGCATCCGCTACAAGACCATGGTGCTTGCCTACGGAGCTGTGAGGGAAACGGCACCTCCGTACCTTCAGAGCTCTGATCAGGCCCTACACCCAAACAAGGGCACTGCGTTCATCCACCTCTGGCCTGCTCGCCTCCCTACCTCTGAGGAAGTACAAGTCCCGCTCAGCCCAGTCAAAACTGTTCGCTGCTGTGGCACCCCAATGGTGCGAACAACTCCCTCACGACGCCAGGTCAGCGGAGTCAATCACCACCTTCCGGAGACACCTGAAACCCCACCTCTTTAAGGAATACCTAGGATAGGATAAAGTAATCCTTCTACCCCCCCCCCTTAAAAGAGTTAGATGCACTATTGTAAAGTGGTTGTTCCACTGGATATCATAAGGTGAATGCACCAATTTGTAAGTCGCCTCTGGATAAGAGCGTCTGCTAAATGACTTAAATGTAAAATGTAAATGTAATCCAGGCTGCATCACATCTGGCCGTGATTGGGAGTCCCATAGAGTGGCGCACAATTGGCCCAGCGTAGTCGGGTTTGGCCGGGGTAGACCGTCATTGTAAATAAGAATTTGTTCTTAACTGACTTGCCTTGTTAAATAAAGGTTAAATATATTTTTTTTATGTTATCTATAAAATGTCTAGCTAAATGTCTTCTTACTACTTCACACATTTATATGGGATTCCACTCCTGTAAAAGTTATTTGCATGATGATGCGTGAAGAAAGGAGTCTAAGGAGTACACCACCTCAGTCATCAGCTTCATCAATAAGTGCATTGATGACGTCGTCCCATAGTGACTGTACGTACATATCCCAAACAGACCATGGATTACAGGCAACATCCGCATCGAGCTAAAGGCTAGAGCTGCCGCTTTCAAGAGCGGCAGACTAATCCGGACGCTTATAAGAAATCCCGCTATGCCACAGACGAACCATCAACAAGCAAAGCGTCAATACAGGATTAAGATTGAATCCTACTACACGGCTCTGATGCTCATTGGATGTGGCAGGGCTTGAAAACTATTACGGACTACAAAGGGAAACCCTGTCTCGAGCGCCAGTGACGTAGCCTACCAGACGAGCTAAATGCCTTTATACTCGCTTCGAGGCAGCAACACTAAAGCATGCACGAGAGCACCAGCTGTTCTGGATGACATGTTGATAACGCTCTCGGTAGCCGATGTGAACAAAACCTTTAAACAGGTCAACATTCACAAAGCCGCTGGGCCAGACGGATTACCAGGACGTGTACTCAAAGCATGCGTGGACCAACTGTCAAGTGTCTTCACGACATTTTCAATCTATCCCTGACCAAGTCTGTAAACCTACATGTTTCAAGCAGACACCATAGTCCCTGTGCCCATGGAAGAAAGGTAACCTGCCTAAATGATTACCGCCCTGGCACTCACGTCAGTAGCCATGAAGTGCTTTGAAAGGCTGGTCATGGCTCACATCAACAGCATCCTCTGGAAACCTAGACCCACTCCAATTTGCATACCGCCCTAACAGATCACAGATGACGCAATCTCAATCTCAATCACACTCCACACTGCCCTTTCTCACCTGGACAAAAGAAACACCTATGTGAAAATGCTGTTCATCGACTACAGCTCAGCGTTCAACATCATAGTGCCCACGAAGCTCATCACTAAGCTAAGGACCCTGGGACTAAACACCTCCTCTGCAACTGGATCCTGGACTTCCTGATGGGCCACCCCCAGTGTATAGAGTAGGCAACAACACATCTGCCAAGCGTGATCCTTAACACTGGGCCCCTCAGGGGTGTGTACTTAGTCCCCTCCTGTACTCCCTGTTCACCCACGACTGCGTGGCCAAACACGACTCCAACACCATCATTAAGTTTGCTGACGACACAACAGTGGTAGGCCTGATCACCGACAACGACTAGACGGCCTATAGGGAGAGGTCAGAGAACTGGCAGTGGTGGGTGCCAGGCAACAAAACAGCACTGTATATAGACTTTTTGTTTTCTTTTGTTCTACTGTATTATTGACTGTATGTTTTGTTTATTCCATGTGTAACTCTGTGTTGTTGTATGTGTCGAATTGCTATGCTTCATCTTGGCCAGGTCGCAGTTGCAAATGAGAACTTGTTCTCAACTAACCTACCTGGTTAAATAAAGGTTAAATAAAATAAACAAAAATAGCSTGTTCACGGATTCACCTGTGTGAATTAAGGTGTGTTTTTATCATGTCAGGTTTCWGGTGAAATCTCTTTCTCAGTATTGACAGGGGTAGGGCCGCGTGTCAGAGTGAATAAGCAGGTGAGTGGACAGGGTAGGGGGGGCTTGAACACTTTCCTATTCACATTATAGCCCAGCGTACGCTCCTCTGACACATGACAACACAACATACATACTGTATACTGTATAAGCCATATAAGCCACATATAGGGTCTACTATGGTGTGTTTCTTGAATATAGTTTATGAATGGCATCCAAAACCTTGACCTTGTGATAATACATAACACACAATATCCCATATTTAATACATTGGGGCATTCTTGAATTGCAGTGGCATTTGGGAATGGCATTTTGGGGAGAATGAAATGCATTTTTCTAGTTGTTTTATTTATTTAAATGTATTTCAGAACATCTTCCTTTTCTATATCAAGTAATGTGGCAGATTTTWWTTTTTWAAATCTTTTTAACCATTATGATAACATTGTGCCACCAGTATAAGTAGTAACACCAATGACGTTAACACCAATGACACATTTCTTTAAAGATGTTCTTGAATGGAGGCCTCAGATGCTCAAATCTAAGGTCATTAACCCTTTAAAGGGGCAATCAGCAGTTGCAACATCCATTTTAGAACTTATAAATGAATCATATGTACCTCAAGAGCTTAGTTCAACTGTCGTACCCCATCATGACCCAAAACATAGTATTGTTTATCTCCTATGTTTGTAAACAAAGAACATTTAAACAAACACTATATAGCTTCAAAACATAGGTAAAACTATAATTTTGATATCATGGATGGTCATTCCTTGCATCTATAGCTCTGTCTATTAATTTGAGTGGTTACATTTCTCCAGCCCCATCCCTCAGCTTTTTACCAAAACAGTGAGACCACATTTTTATTGTTTCTTCTGCTGATTGCTGCTTTAAAATCATTTTCTGAAGCAATATGATTAATCATTTTTCTCACAATGTAATTTCCCTTCATTAAAATTGAGTAACTTTAAAATTGAGTAACTTTATTTAGACTCACCAAATAACAAATGGAATCCTCAAATTATTGACATCCTAAAAGAGTGTGATTTAGATAATGATTTTCATTAATAGCTAAGTTTCCCATTGGTGGAAATGCTCAAGTTCCTTGTATATCTTTTACAGTGAATTCAGAAAGTATTCAGACMCCTTCCCTTTTCCACATTTTGTTACATTACAGCCTTATTCTAAAATGTATTAAATAGATACAAGTTCTCATCAATCTACACACAATACCCCATAATGACAAAGTGAAAAGAGTTTTTTAGAAATTTTTGCTAATGTATTTATTATAAAAAACAGATATACCTTATTTACATAAGTATTCAGACCATTTGCTATGAGACGTGAAATTGAGCTCAGGTGAAATCTGTTTCCGTTGATCATCCTTGAGATGTTTCTACAACTTGATTGGAGTCCACCTGTGGTCAATTAAATTGATTGGACATGATTTGGAAAGGCACACACCTGTCTATATAAGGTCCCACAGTTGACAGTGCATGTCAGAGCAAAAACCAAGCCAGGAGGTCGAAGGAATTGTCCATAGAGCTCAGAGACTGTCGAGGCACAGATCTTGGGAAAGGTACCAAAAATGGCCTGCAGCATTGAAGGTAACAAGAATACAGTGGACTCCATCATCTTAAATGGAAGAAGTTTGGAACCACGAAGACTCTTCCTAGAGGCAAACTGAGCAATCGTGGAGAAGGCCTTGGTCAGGGAGGTGACCAAGAACAGAGTTCCAGAGTTCCTCTGTGGAGATGGGAGACCTTCTGAAAGGAGAAACATCTCTACAGCACTCCACCAATCAGGCCTTTATGGCACATGACAGCCCGCTTGGAGTTTGCTAAAAGGCACCTAAAGGACTCTCAGACCATGAGAAACAAGATTCTCTGGACTGATGAAACCAAGATTGAACTCTTTGGCCTGAATGCCAAGTGTCACGTCTTGAGGAAACCTGGCACCATCCCTACGGTGAATTATGGCTGTGGTAGCATCATGCTGTGGGGATGTTTTTCAGCGGCAGGGACTGGGAGACTCGTCAGGATCGAGGGAAAGATGAACGGAGCAAKGTACAGAGATATCCTTGATGAAAACCTGCTCCAGAGCGCTCATGACCTCAGATTGGGGCGAAGCTTCACCTTCCAACAGGACAACGACCCTAAGTACACAGCCAAGACAACACAGGGGTGGCTTCGGGACAAGTCTCTGAATGTCCTTGAATGCCCCAGCATTTCTCATGGTCTGAGAGTCCTTTAGATGCCTTTTAGTGATGAGTGGCTTCTGTCTGGTCACTCTACCATAAAGGTCTGATTGGTGGAGTGCTGCAGAGATGGGTGTCCTTCTTGAAGGTTCTCCCATCTCCAAAGAGGAACTCTGGAGCTCTGTCAGAGTGACCATCAGGTTCTTGGTCACCTCCCTGACTAAGGCCCTTCTCCCCCGATTGCTCAGTTTGGCCGGGTGGCCAGCTCTAGGAAGAGTCTTGAAGGTTCCAAATTTCTTCCAWTTAAAAATGATGGAGGCCACTGTATTCTTGGGAACCTTCAATGCTGCAGAAATGTGTTGGTACCCTTCCCCAGATTTGGGACTTGACACAATCCTGTCTTGGAGCTCTATGGACAATTCCTTTGTCCTCATGGCTTGGTTTTTGCTCTGACATGCACTGTCAACTGTGGGACCTTATATAGACAGGTGTGTGCCTTTCCAAATCATGTCCAACCAATTGAAGTTACCACAGGTGGACTCCAATCAAGTAGTAGAAACATATCAAGGATGATTAGTGGAAACAGGATGCACCTGAGCTCAATTTTGAGTCTCATAGCAAAGGATCTGAATTCGTATGTAAATAAGTTATTTCAGTGTTTTTAATAAATTTACATTTGCAAAAATGTTTTTGCTTTGTCATTATGGGGTGTTGTGTGTAGAAAAAAGTATTTAATCCATTTTAGAAGAAGGCTGTAACGTAACAAAATGTGGATAAAGTCAAGGGTTCTGAACACTTTCCGAATGCACTGTATCTAACGTTCTAGTTCACATGATCTTCAAATCCAAGGTAATGAGGAAATATGTAGGCTTTTCCTCCGCTATACAGTATATATATATTTGTGCTCCTTGTAAGTATATTGCACCATCACTCTGTATGCTTGAAATAAAATGACTACAATCTTAGAAATAAAACTTAGATTACAATATTGTGTTGTTGACCTTTGTTAAAATTAGTGTCAGTATGTAGGATATCTGGTGGCAACCCCAATCATGTAATTAGTCGAGATGCGAATACCTCCAGCTGCATGGGCTCAGTCTCTGAGCCGGTGGGAGGAGATGGTTGAGATGCGGAGAGGGGAAACACCGTTAACGCGAGCTCTCTTCCACGAGCTCGGTGACGAAGATCTACCCGTCGTTCATGCGGATGGCGAGTGCAATCAAAGAGCCCCACGCTGGAAGGAACCTCCCGGGAGAGAATCTCATCCTTAACCTCAGCGTGGAGTCCCTCCAGAAAACGAGCGAGCAACGCCGGTTCGTTCCAGTCACTGGATGCAGCAAGAGTGCGAAACTCTATAGAGAATCCGTTATGGATCGATCACCTTGACATAGGGAAGCCAGGGCCCTGGAAGCCTCCTTCCCAAAAACAGAACGATCAAAAACCCGTATCATCTCCTCTTTAAGTTCTGATAATCGTTAGAACACTTCAGCCCTTGCTCCCAGATAGCTGTGCCCCACTCCGAGCCCGACCAGTAAGGAGTGATATGACGTAAGCGATCCGAGCTCTCTCACTAGAGTACGTGTTGGGCTGGAGAGAGAACACAATATCACACTGGGTGAGAAAGAGCGACACTCAGTGGGCTGCCCAAGTACATGGTGGGTTATTAACCCTAGGTTCCGGAGACTCGGAAGACAGGAAGTAGCTGGTGGCACGAGACGAAGACTCTGAACTGTCCAGAGAGATCGGAGACCTGAGCGCCAGGGTCTCAACGGCATGACGAGCAGCAAACAATTCCTGCTCGTGTCTGCCGAGCATTGCTCCCTGGAACTCGACGCACGTGTTGAGAGAATCCATAGTCGCTGGGTCCATCTTGGTCGGATTCTTCTGTTATGCTGGTGAATGAGGACCCAAAAGCGACGTAATAGTAACAGAGTCTTTATTCCAGTATAAAACAAATAATGATTCTCCTGGAAATCCAAACAGAAACTGAATCCTCTCGGTCAATAGAGAGAACGACTGAGACGCGACCACAGACTGCAGGTCGCTTCAGGAAGGCACTGGCCGTAGCTGACCTAGACACCTGCTCACAACGCGCATCTGAAGAAGGCAAAGAACACGACAGGGCGGAACAAGGACACAGGAACAGCAAACATCAAACAAGAATCCGACAAGGACAGAACGGAAAACAGAGGGAGAAATAGGGACTCTAATCAGAGGGCAAATAGGGGACAGGTGTGAAAGAGTAAATGAGGTCGTTAGGAGAATGAGAAACAGCTGGGAGCAGGAACGGAACGATAGAGAGAGAGAGAGCGGGAAGGGAGAGAGGGAGGAAGGAAGAGAGAGAGAAAGAGAAAGAACCTAATAAGACCAGCAGAGGGAAGCACAGGGACAAGACATGATAATCAATGACAAAACATGACAGTAACAGAGAGCAAAGTACAATATGGAGAATTTAGCAAACTAGACATTTGTGGTAAGTACTTTGGTCTGCCAATTGAACCTTCACCATTCTCAATAAATTCTGATTGACACCAACCCTTGCTCGTTTAAACCGTTCAATTAGCAGATGGAACCAAGACATCACAGAAGACATGCAATGCCACTTAATGCAATGGTGACTAATAATGATAAATTGCACAGTTAAACTTTGCATATCGAGATCTGTGCTTTATGTGACAGTTTGGATGAGGAAAATGATTTAATTTAGTCAGTGGTGTAAAGTACTTAAGTAAAAATGCTTTACAGTACTACATAAGACGTTTTTGGGGTATCTGTACTCTACTATTTCTCTTTTTGTCAACTTTTACTTGACTACATTTCTAAAGAAAATAATGCACATTTTATCCATACATTTTCACTGACACCCAAAAGTACTCGTTACATTTTGAATGCTTAGCAGGACAGGAAAATTGTCCAATTCATGCACTTGTCAAGAGAACATCCCTGGTCATCCTACTGCCTCTGATCTGGTGGACTCACTAAACATATGCTTTGTTTGTAAATGTTGGAGTGTGCCTGTGGCTATCTGTAATGGAAATAAGAAAGGTGCCATTGGTTTACTTAATATAAGACATTGAAATGATTTATACTTTTAATAAAAAAGTATGTTTAAAACCAAATACTTTTAGACATTACTCAAGTAGTTTACTGGGTGACTTTACTTGAGTCATTTTCTATTAAGGTATCTTTACTTTTACTCAAGTTTGACACTTAGCTACTCTTTCACCACTGAATTTAATCAACTTAAGCCTTTTACCCTCTTTCTCTCCCCTTTCTTTCTCTCCTTCTCTATCGTAGCAGCAATGGGAGGAGTACTTCACATACCGACAGCCATAATGACAGCATGACGACAACCGTGTTGACAACAGTCAACACACATCAGGCCAAAACATATCAGGCCAAAACATATCAGGCGATATGAAAGGCAATTTTTCCATTGGCAACCAGACCAACACCCCAGTCATTCCGGTATGTAACCCAATCCACAGGAGGGAATCTATATGTGAATGAATAAATAAATACGTTCATATTTTATTGTTATGCCATGTGCCATTCCACATGGGATTATAACACACATTGATGTTAGACATTTCAAAGCATAAAGTAATTACATGTCTATATACATACACATTTCACAGCTCAGTTCCAGCACCAGTGTAAAAATACATCAAAATAAACAATGGTTTTTGTTGCTCATAGCAGTGTTCTCAGCAAACTCCTAATACTGACAACCACATTTATTGTAGTACTGTCCAATGACTCTCTCTCTCGTTCTCTTAGCTCCACCAAAAACTCCCCAAAAAACTGTCGTACCCAGCATCACCATTGCCAAGTTACAGGGGCAAAGTGCGTCTCTACTACAAGTCAGAGGAGATGGCTCTCAGTGACCTCATCGAGGGGAGTAAACTCAAGAAGGGCGACTCCATGCTCATCCTGGACGCCATCGTTAAGAAGACCAACCTCCCTCAGAGCCTCTATGTCACTTGCTTCCAAGTAGAAATGACAATACTCAATCATGCCCTGAGGAAGGCCCAATTCATGGTCTGGACAACCTCCTGGCAGAGTATGCTGAGGGTCACCCAAGTCCTACATCCCACTGCCGACAAAGAGGTGAAGATAGCTGAAACAGGAAAGATCTGGGTGGATGAGGACGGGGTGGATCACAACCCCAAAAAGTAACGCCACCAGGGAACCTCCTGTATCTTAACACCCTTTATTAATCACAGATTAAACTACATGCAAATTATTGATAAAAAATAAGAGAGCATGCATCACAGATAAGTGAAATCGTTTTTCAAGATACACTCGTGTTACGGTAGAAATCAGCAATGTTATCACTGTAGTTTTTGTGACAAATAAATAATGTTACCAAACTGAGAAAACGTTAGTATGTGTTCTGTAAGATGTTATCATGAGTGTGTGTGTGTGTGTGTGATTACATTAAG
>NW_019944703.1:41995-63829 GCF_002910315.2 Salvelinus sp. IW2-2015
TCAATTCAAGTCTCATAGGAAAGGTCTGAATACTATGTAAATAAGGTATTTCTGTTTTATTTTTAGACATTTCAAAAATGTCTAAAAACTGTTTTCGCTGTGTATTGTGTGTAGATTGCTGAATAAATTGTATTTTAGAAAAAGTTGTAAACTAACAAAATGTGGAAAAAGTCAGGGGTCTGAATACTTTCCAAAGCACTGTATTTGCAGTCAATAAAAAGTGCATTTAAGATTGTGTTATTGAAACCATAATATCAACAGGTTATATGACATTTTGTGTAGATCAGTCAAATCCCTAATAAATCAAATGTTGTTCTTGTTTGTAACACATAAAGAAATTGAAAAATGTCAGAGGGCATGAATACTTTTTATAGGCACTGTAATGAAACTGAACCTCAAAGGACTGTTGAAGCCACCATTTCCAGAGTCCTACAACTACTGACTGGTTTCTCAAGCTAGTTTTATTTTATTATATTGTGAAACAAATGTGTTGTTAGTTTTAATAATTGAATAGTGCCTTATTTCAGTTATTGTTACAGTTGTTGAACTTACATGCATATCTCTTTTGATGTTGACGGAATACAAGATAGCTGGAAGGGAGAGAGATGTTATGCATGATATAAATGTGATACTGTTATATAGCATTTATCCTAGGCACTACTTGGTTGTTACTGTGGAACCTAGAGCATTGATACTTATTGAGTAGCCTACTTTGCCTGCACATGTTCTGCTCTTGAACTTAAGTTTGATTGAAAAAGTAAAGTTAACATTACCTCCGTTTCAAGTATCATTATTACTGTTGTATAGAAGTAAGAACACAACACCTAACGCCAATATTAAAAAGAAACAGTAACAGAGAGCAAAGTACAATATGGAGAATTTAGCAAACTAGACATTTGTGGTAAGTACTTGGGTTGCCAACTTCATGAACCTTCACCATTCTCAAATAAATTCTGATTGACACCAACCCTTGCTCGTTTAAAAACGTTCAATTAGCAGATGGAACCAAGACATCAAGAAGACATGCTATGCCACTTACTTCAATCAGAAATTTTTTGCAATGGAAGGAATGTGTGAAGGGTTCATTAGTGTTGGCCCAAACCCAAGTAATAATTACCAATACAAAAGTGATAAATTATCTACAGCGCAAGATTTCTCCACATATTGTTACTTTGCTCTCTAGTTCTTGTATCTGTCTATCCTATTTTTTCATGAGATATTCGTGGCTCTTGGTCTATTTATGTGTTGGACAGTTTGGATGTGATGGGCGTATAATAGACATTCTTTATTATAGATCAAACAATAGTTAAGTTGGAACTTGAAAAGTAACGTATAAGTAAAAATAGAACTTTACGTACTACATAAGACGTTTTGGGTAATGTTAACTTTACTGTTTTCAATCATAATACCTTGTTAATGACTTCACTGACAGCCAGAAATAATGTCTCTTTGTTGCTAAAGCGTCGTTCAACAAATGTGTAGCTAACATTCTACTCATCAGAAAAAATAAATGTGCATCAAATTTTATATCTCTTACAGTGACATTTTCCACTCACTTGACACTCACAACAAGCTACTCGTACATGTTGGATAGTCAATGTGCCTTAGCTAGGAACGAGGAAAATTGGATTAAATTGCCAATTACATTAGTCACTTTGTCAAGAGGGAACATCCTATCACTGACGAGTCATTACTCCACCTAATCTGCCTCTGGATAGCTCAGGTGCATCCTGTTTCTGTTGATCATCCTTGAGATGTTTCTACTACTTGATTGGAGTCCACCTGTGGTCAATTAAATTGATTGGACATGATTTGGAAAGGCACACATCTGTCTATATAAGGTCCCACAGTTGACAGATGCTTGTCAGAGCAAAAACCAAGCCAGGAGGTTGAAGGAATTGTCCGTAGAGCTCCAAAGCAGGATTGTGTCAAGTCACAAATCTGGGGAAGGGTACCAAAACATGTCTGCAGCATTGATGTCCCCAAGAACACAGTGGCCTCCATCATTCTTAAATGGAAGAAGTTTGGAACCACCAAGACTCTTCCTAGAGTCGGCCGCCCGGCAAAACTGAGCAATCAGGGGAGAAGGGCCTTGGTCGGGGAGGTGACCAACAACCCAATGGTCACTCTGACAGAGCTCCAGAGTTCCTCTGTGGAGGTGGGAGAACCTTCCAGAAGGACAACCATCTCTGCAGCACTCCACCAATCAGGCCTATATGGAAGAGTGGCCAGTAAAAGGCACATGACAGCCCGCTTGGAGTTTGCCAAAATGCACTTAAAGACTCTGACCATGAGAAACAAGATTCTCTGGTCTGATGAAACCAAGATTGAACTCTTTGGCCTGAATGCCAAGCGTCACGTCTGGAGAAAACCTGGCATCACCCCTACGGTTAAGCATGGTGGTGGCAGCATCATGCTGTGGGGATGTTTTTCAGCGACAGGGAGTCGGAGACTAGTCAGGATCAAGGCAAAGATGAAAGGAGCAAAGTACAGAGAGGTCCTTGATGAAAACCTGCTCCAGAGCGCTCAGGACCTCAAACTGGGTCAAAGGTTCACCTTACAACAGGACAACGACCCTAAGCACACAGCCAAGACAACGCAGGAATGTGTGATGAAAAATGTTATGTTTGTGCTTTTCTAATAACCAATTGTGTTCATGCAAGTGACTGAGTGAACGAATCATCACTATCAGTACCCTTGTTTTGAGAACGAAAGATATCTCAGTTTTTAGGTCTCAGCTTTGAGAGAAGGAGCCTTGTGAGGTATTTATCTGTCACATGCATGAACCAGTATTGGTCGGTCACGTGAATGAAGCAAACGTTATTGATGAGTTAGTTATGAATAAGTTTATATATGCAAATATAACTTGTCTGCAGTATATAAGAGAACCAACGAGACTGCCGTGGTAAAGCTCCTGACAGACGTTCACTATGGTGCATCAAGTTGTCGGAACCTCTCCAGTTAACTGTTAACTTCTTTGGGTAAGGGGGCAGTATTTTCACGTCCGGATGAAAAGCGTGCCCAGAGTAAACTGCCTGCTACTCAGGCCCAGATGCTAGGATATGCATATTATTAGTAGATTTGGATAGGAACCACTCTGAAGTTTCTAAAACTGTTTGAATGATGTCTGTGAGTATAACAGAACTCATATGGCAGGCAAAAACCTGAGAAAAGAATCCAACCAGGAAGTGGGAAATCTGAGGTTTGTAGTTTTTCAACTCTTTGCTTATCCAAGATACAGTGGAAATGATACAGTGGCTTCCACTAGATGTCAACAGTCTTTAGAACCTTGTTTGAGGCTTCTACTGTGAAGTGAGGGCGAATGAGAGGGGAATGAGTCAGAGGTCTGCCAGAGAGCCACGAGCTGACCATGCGCGTTCACGTGATAGTTAGCTTGCGTTCCATTGCATTTCTGAAGACAAAGGAATTCTCCGGTTGGAACATTATTGAAGATTTGTTAAAAACATCCTAAAGATTGATTCTATACATCGTTTGACATGTTTCTACGGACTGTCACTGAACTTTTTGACTTTGTCTGCACCTAGTGATCGCGCGTCATGAATTTTGATTACTGGGCTAAACGCGCGAACAAAAAGAGATATTTGACATAAATGATGACTTCATCGAACAAAACAAAAATATATTGTTGGAAAACTGGCTTCCTGGTGAGTCATTCTGATGAAGATCATCAAAGGTAAAGTGAATATTATAATGCTATTTCTGACTTCGTTGACTACACAACATGGCGGATATCTGTTTGGTTGTGTTTGTCTCTGAGCCTGTACTCAGATTATTTGCATGGTGTGCTTTTTCCGTAAATTGTTTTGAAATCTGACACAGCGGTTGCATTAAGAGAAGTGATCTAAAATTCCAGCATACAGTTGTATCTTTTAGACACATGTTATTATGACTATTTCTGTAAATTGATAGGGCTCTCTGCAAAATCACCGGACGTTTTGGAACTACTGAACATAACCTGTCAATGAAACTCCGATTTTTGAGATATGAAATCTGAACTTTAACCGAAAAACAAAACATGTATTGTGTTACATGAAGTCCTATGAGTGTCATCTATGAAGACTCATCACAAGGTTAGTGATTAATTTTATTCTCTACTTTCTGCTTTTTGTGACTCCTCTCTTTCTGGAAAAATGCGCTGTGTTTTTCTGTGACTTGGCTTCTGACCTAACATAATCGTACTTGTGTGCTTTTCATAAAGTCGTTAAAGGCTTTTTTGTAAATCGGACACTGTGCATACAACAAGATGTCATTTTGTTACCAGAACGAGTGATAAATACATGGTCATAGTTTAGAGGATTTTAATTATGGATTTCTGTTGTTTGAATTTGGCGCCCTGCAGTTTCACTCGGCTGTTGACGAGTGAGCGCTACTGCCAATACCCTAGAGAGGTTTAATAAACAATTATTAATTACGATTGACTAGAGTCCCATTATAGAATTTCCTGACATGGCTTCGGCAAGTCCCTGAATGCCCTTGACGTGCCCGGAGCAAGCCCAGGACTTGAAACCCGATCTAACATCTCTGGAGAGACCTAAATAGCTGTGCAGCAACGCTCCCCATCCAAACTGACAGAGCTTGTGATCAATCTTCAGAGAAGAATGGAGACACTTCCAAAAAAACAGTGTGTGCCTAGCTTCATACCAAGAAGACTTGAGGCTGGTCTTTCTGCCAAAGTTGCTTCAACAAATACTGTGTAGGTCTCGAATAAACTTATGTAAATGTAATAATTTCTGGGATTTTTTAAATATAATTAGTCAAACATTTCTAAAAAACAGTTTTTGCTTTGTCATTATGGGGTATGTCGTGGCAATTTCCTGTATTACCAATGAAGAGAGTTACAACACACACCAGTCAGATTTTACTTAAATTTCATCTTTAATAATGTGAGCTTTAAAATCGCCCTTTGACTCTCAGAATCATTCAGTGTCTATAATGAATTCTGAGAGTGCTACAAAAGAATACAATATCTTTTATAGCAAGATACACCCCCCTAGTCGACATGACAAACCACAGATCTTAGGAACAGTTCACAAAGAAAGACTTTTACTTGAGAGAGGAGCATCCCATAGCCAGATTAGCATTAGCTATAATTTATCGTTCAGTTGGTCCTAAGACGAGTTCTAATCTGCTTCCTGTACTTCATAGTACAAAAACATTACCTCACTATCTGGAATGCTCTTTAGGCTTATTGGCCAAAGACATGTAAATCTCCTCTGTCAGTGCTATCTCATAGAGGCCCATCCTCAGTGGAACACTGAACACACAATAGTCGACAGATTCTATTCTGTCGAAAAACAACCATTCTAATGCAATACAAAGATTATAATATAATCTTTCAAGCACTATAACATAATCTCGCAATTTTCCACGACAGAGTATTGTGTGTAGATTGATGAGGAAAAAACGATTTAATCAATTTTAGAATAAGGCTGTAACCTAAAACAAATGTGGAAAAAGTCATGGTGCCTGGATACTTTCCGAAGGCATTGTACAGTATGGGTCAATTTAGCAGTTAAGATTTATCTTTTTGAATTAGGATTTATTATTTGTTATCCCTACTGTATTTATTTATTTTGCTCCTTTGCACCCCATATTTCTATCTCTACTTTGCACTTTCTTCGACTGCAATCAACCATTCCAGTGTTTTACTTGCTATATTGTATTTACTTCGCCACCATGCCTTTTTTTTTTCCTTTCACCCCCTTATCTCACCTCACTCCTCACATTGTATATAGACTTATTTTTCTACTGTATTATTGACTGTAGTTTTATTTTTTTTATATATTTTTTTTAAGCCATGTGTAACTCTGTTGTTGTATGTGTCGAACTGCTTTGCTTTATCTTGGCCAGGTTGCAATTGTAAATGAGAACGTGTTCTCAACTTTCCTACCTGGTTAAATAAAGGTGAAATAAAAAAATAAAAAATCTGTAATGGTTATGATAAATTAGGCATTGTTGCACATAGGCCTAGGTAAATGCGCACAAAATAAAACATTGAATTGGATACTGAGTAGATATCATTTATTGTGTCAGAAACTAAGAACAAATAGTTGTGTTCTGTTCGTAAAATATGGATTCCCCCAGTGACAAAAAAACTGTGTAGAATTGCAGGAATATAATTTTATTCACTTTCAGACAAAGTCAGCCGCGCCCAATGTATCCCACCATGAGGCTGATCTTGTCCCCACACATCTCTCTGTAGCAATTAGCCTGAGGACGAGTTTTCCATGAGGCCAATAGTGATTTTAAAACCTAAAGCATGTATTTTAAATGATGTATTTACCTGTGTCTGGGTGTTCTTCCTCGGTGCAGTGGAGGGCTTGAAGGTTGTAGTAATCAGGTGTTCTAGTGCAGAGTGGAGAGATGGCTCTGCTTTTTACAGAGAGAGGGAGGGTTTGTGGGTGGAGAGTTCTCGGCCCAATCCATTTCATGTAAATGTTAATGTTCCAGAGAACTGAGGAGGAGGATTCAGTTCCAGAGAACCTACGTGAGCGTCACAAGAGCCAAAAAGGCAGTGGGGTCAGTGGTAGGGTTGGTTGCCACTGWGCTGAYGGCTGYRAGTGATGAGGTTGGAGCTCTGGCTGAAGGCTTTGCCACACACCTGGCACGCAATGGGGCTTCTCACCTGGGATAKAAAAAAAGAGAGGACATACTATATTAAAAGGGATGTTCACTATTCTATAAATTAATGGGCAGTGCAGTCAAAAATGTGATTTCCCTGTTTTTTCCAAATGATATTTCCACACTATGAGTGTATATAGGTCCATTGTCATTTCTACACAGTTTCGATTTGGTTTTAGTCCTTTTAAAGTATATTGAGGCTCAGGGAAATAAATAATAAGAAGTATTTGTTTGCACAGACTGGAATATGTTCCGGGATTCATGCAATGGCATTGAGGAGTATACCACATCAGTCACCGGCTTCATTAGTAAGCACATCGACGACGTCATCCCTACAGTGACCATACGTACATATCCCAGCTCAGCGTTCAACACCATAGTCCCCTCCAAGCGCTTCACTAAACTAAGGACCCTGGGACTGAACACCTCCCTCTGCAACTGGATCCTGGACTTCCTGCCATCCAGGACCTCTATACCAGGCACTGYCAGAGGAAGGCCCTARAAATGGTGAAAGACTCCATACACCTTGTATATAGCCTCGTTGTTGTTATTTTTTTATGTTACTATTTTTCCTTTAGTTTATTTAGTACATTTTTCTTAATTACTTTWGAAAAACTCTGAATTGTTGGTTAAGGGCTCATAAGTATGCATTTCCCGGTAAGGTTTACACCTGTTGTATATGACGCAAGTGAGAAATAACATTAGATTAGATTTGATTTGAATATTCTGTTCATSAACACTTGGGATGCAGGGGCAGAAACCAGATYTAGTGCCACAGGGCACAGCTTTTGGATAAACAGCCATCCTTGCCTGTCAGAACTGGAGAGGTGACTCTGTAAACATGCCCCCTTTACCTTTTCCAGGTATTTCCGCAGCTCACACGGGGCAGTTAATGCCCTGCCAGGTTGACCCTCCGGCTGGACAGTGACCTCGGAATCTTCGATGCGAGGAAGCTATATTTCTGAAGAACTGTGGTCAAGATGCTTGCTGGATTCATTGTGCTGGCATCTACCTGGGGTCCTGCTGCTCAAGGTTGAGACGGTTGGTCGGTGTGGATTGTGAATGGCTCCAGCAGCTTCACAACCTGTTTTGGCTTGTCCCAGTTACGCTCTGTGCGCACCCTCATATTTCTTCCCTGTTAGCTACCCACTGTGCTAAAACTATTTGAATCAATGCTATTTCCACGTCATTTCATCCGAAAAAATCTAAGTGAAGACGTTGAATCAACGTGGAAGTCTGATTGGATTTGCAAAAAGTCATCAACTTAAAAGGGAATTTCATATTTTTTTCAACTAACTTTGAACCTAAATCCAATGACAGGGTGACATGTTTAGTTGATTCCACGTTGAATTCACATTAGTTGAAAACTCAACCAAATGTAACCTAAAACTAGACATTGAATTGACATTTGTGCCCAGTGGGTAGTGATAGCTAGTGATAGTGCTGCACAAGCTAGGCCTATTTGAGTCATTGGCATCTACTGACAGCATTTACCCACCAGATTCAGAAGAAGAAATCAACTTAAACTGAACATCTTTTATGATGCTTTTAATTTAATTTTGTTTTGCAGTCGAAGATAATAGTKTCAGAATAGTTATTTTAGTTCMYTAAATAGTTTTTCCAATTTTTMTAATAATTTTAKTTGCMGTTTTCCTTTACTATAATAACCTTGGTATGGTATGGCCTTATTGAAAATTACTAACACATTTAGACTGTGACCATGACAAAGATAATATCTTTATTCCATAGAATACATGTTGACTCACCTGTGGGAAGGAAAAGGTGTTTCTTCATGTCAGACTTGTGGTGAAATCAGATTAGCAGGTAGGTGGATAGGGTTGAGGAGCACTTGAACACTTTCCCAAACACCTTACAGCCAAAAGTAACATTACCTGAAGAGATAGAGAGATAGCTAGATAGTATAGAGAGAGGAGATGAGAGAGAGAGATAGAGAGAGAGAGAGAGAGAGAGAGAGAGAGAGAGAGAAGAGAGAGAGAGAAGAGAGAGAGAGAGAGAAGAGAGAGAGAGAGAGAGAGAGAGAGAGAGAGAGAAGATTAGACTGCTGAAAGAATGTGGGTTGTCAGTATTAGGAGTTTGCTGGGAACACTGCTATGAAGAAACATAGCCTCATATTAGTTTATTTGACTTTTAAGCTGGTGCTGGAACTGAGTCTAATATCAATGTGTCTTATAATCCCATTTGGCCACATGGCACCACAATAAAATACACTATATATGCTAAAGTATGTGGACACCCCTTCAAATGAGTGGTTTTGGCTATTTCAGCCTCACACGTTGCTGACAGGTGTATAAAATCGAGCACACAGCCATGCAATCTCCATAGAGAAACATTGTCAATAGATTGGCCTTACTGAAGAGCTCAGTGACTTTCAACGTGGCACCGTCATAGGATGCCACTTTTCCAACAAGTCAGTTTGTTCAATTTCTGCCCTGCTAGAGTTGCCCCGGTCAACTGTAAGTGCTGTTATTGTGAAGTGGAAATGTCTAGGAGCAACAATGGCTCAGCTGTGAAGTGGTAGGCCGCACAAGCTCACAGAACAGGACCGCAGAGTGCTGAACCGTGTCGCGCGTAAAAATCATCTGTCATCGTTTGCAACACTCACTACTGAGTTCCAAACTGCCTTTGGAAGCAATGTCAAGAACTGTTTGTCGGGAGCTTCATGAAATGGGTTTCCATGGCCAAGCAGCCGCACACAAACCTAGGATCACCATGTGCGATGCCAAGCGTCGGCTGGAGTGGTGTAAAGCTCTCCGCCGTTGGACTCTGGAGCAGTGGAAACACGTTCTCTGGAGTGATGAATCACCCTTCATCATCTGGCAGTCCAACTGACTATTCTGGGTTTGGTGGATTGCAGGAGAACGCTACCTGSCCCAATGCATAGTGCCAACTGTAAAGTTTGGAGGAGAACGAATAATGAGTGGTCTGGGTCTGATTTTCATGGTTTGAGCTAGACCCCTTAGTTCCAGTGAAGGGAAATCTTAACGCTACAGCATACAATGACATTCTAGATGATTCTGTGCTTCCAAATTTGTGGCAATAGYTTCAGCATGACAATGCCTCTGTGCACAATGTGAGATCCATACAGAAATGGTTTGTCGAGATCGGTGTGGAAGAACTTGAATGGCCTGCACAGAACCCTGACCTCAACCCCATCGAACACCTTTGGGATGAATTGGAACGCCGACTGCGAGCCAGGCTTATTCGCCCAACATCAGTTTCCAACCTCAGTAATGCTCTTATGGCTAATTGGAAGCAAGTCCCTGCRGAAATGTTCCAACATCTAGTGGAAAGCTTTCCCAGAAGAGTGGAGACTTTTATAGCAGCAAAGGGGGGACCAACTCCATATTAATGCCTATGATTTTGGAATGAGATGTTCGATTAGCAGTACATGTTATTGAGTGAGGATGCCTGGGGGTGGTCTGGAGGGGAGCTAGGCCTCCTTGTCCGGAAGTTGGGGGAATTTGGCATTTTTTGAACACCTAAATATGAAACTTTTTCCTGCAATCTAGTTGAGGCATGGCAGCTAAGATACTTAGACAAGCTAGCTACTCTAACTTGATGGATAGCTTGAMATTGCTTCTTGGTAGCCAGTTATGAGGTAGGGAGATTGACAACATATTTGGGCTAAATAAATTGCTAGGTGGCTAGTAGTATTACACCAAGAAGAAACAAACAAAAAAGCTTTTATAATATATTTTTTCAAGAGGACAAATCTGACGGGGCACATGCCCCTGTGCCCCCTATGGGCTTGACGCCTCTGCTGGCGACCACAGGCTTTTTGCCACACACTGAGCTGGAGCAGACAGACTGGGAGAGAGAGAGAAAAAGCATGTGCACCAGCCCATTTGAGATCAAGTCAAGTTGGAGGTTWTTTCTGGTCTTATCAAAAATGACTTTGATATCATTGGTGGAGTGAGGCTGCAGTAGCCTAACGGTGGTGCTGTTTAAAAAATGTTGAACTGTTAAAGCAAGATGTGTTTACAGTTATGATATACAAACACAGTAGACAAACACACACACACACACCTTCACAGCAAGATCTAAGTGAGTGTTACAGGTTTAGTTTTTTCCATTTATGTTTTGAGGTTGGACTTTTATCACGTGTAGCACGCYAGCACTTAGGGCGCACCGATTGGTGTCACCTTGTTAGTCACATGTGTTACACGTGTGCTGGCTTATCCATCTCGTTAKTTGGAAGGTGTTTCACGTGTGCTGGCCCAAGTGATATTTATGAGTGGCTGGCCCAGTGCTCCAGTGGTTTGAGAGATGTGGAGGGTCAACAGCTTTAGTTGGCTCCCCCGATTTGATTTCTAGGAAAACATTCCTTTGTCTGATCTTCCCTGWTTTTGTTTTCATCTAAAAATGTTGGTTTGCTTCCTGTCTTTAAGTTTTGTGTGGATTATTATTTTGTTTGCCTCTTAGTGGGCAAATGTAGTGTGTGCTCATGGTGGGTGTCTTTTGGCAGTGGTGTAAAGTACTTAAATAAAATTACTTGAAATTTCTACTTAAGTAGTTTTTTGGGGTATCTGTTATATACTTTACTATTTATATTTTTGCCTTTACTTCACTACATTCCTAAATAAAATGATGGGTTTTTTGCTCCATAGATTTTCCCTGACACCGACACATTTTTTTCATGACATTTTCAATGCTTAGCAGGACAGGAAAATGTTGTAATTCACGCACTTATCAAGAAAACATCCCTGGTCATCCCTACTGCCTCTGATCTGGCAGACTCACGAAACACATGCTTCGTTTGTAAAGTATGTCTGAGTGTTGGAGCGTGCCTCTGGCTATCCGTAAATAAAAAAAACAAGAAATTGGTGGCATCTGGTTTGCTTAATAAATGGAATTGTAATTTTTACACTAAAGTATATTTTAGCAATTACATTTACTTTTGATGCTTAGGTATATTTARAACCAAATAATTTATAGACCTTTACTCAAGTAGGATTTAACTGGGTGACATCCACTTTTACTTGAGTCATTTTCTTTTAAAGTATCTTTACTTTTACTCAAGTATGACAATTGGGTACTTTTTCCACCACTGTCTGTTAGGTCCCAGTTGTTGTTGCTAGTCAACTTTCAGTGGACAACACCATGAGTGTCTTTCACAACCCCTCCTAAAACCCCCCCTTGTCACGTTTTATTTCTTGTCAGTGACTCTWTATTAGTTCCCCCTTCTGTTTGAGCTAAAACMTTTTTGGTTSTCTTGCTGGGTAATGTAACAATGAGCTTCATATGTTTTYTAATAGATAATTAACCCAGTGTGGTGAACTTTGCGTACCATACGATGCCCATATTATGYCATCTTAATATATGGGTTAAAATGATTGGTTATTCTATATTGCAGTGAAACTTGAGCTAACATAAATCAACGGTAAACATGCTGTCATGTCTGACACTAGTAGATCAATATTACAGCATGATTAACATGGCACACCATTGCTTCCTTGTGATCTTGGGGGAAAAGTTGAAGATGAGATGAGAGGAGGATGTACACCATTGAAGCCAACGAACAGAAGAGRRGCAGAAGAGACTCCAACCTGACTGCTGAAAGAGAAAACCAACGTGGTGAGGAGAGGACACACACACCAATTCTCTGTAGCCTCTTGCATGGTGTTCGTTTCAATACTTCCCCCTGGAACTGTCCCTAAGATTAACCTCTCTTGTCTCTCTATTTCCCTTACAGGTTTCCTAGGGGAACTATGAAGCGCAAACACAAGAGAGAGGCATCAGGCAGATGACATGAGAAAAGAGAGTGAGGGGATTAGGTGTTGCCCAGCGACTGAAGACACGCCCCCAAACCAGCCTCCTGCACTCCTGATCTGAGGACACCCACATGTTAGTTATTTATTTATTGTTTAGTTTGTATAGTGTAGCAGAGTTCTTAAGCGATCTAGATTAGTATAATGTTGGGGGTTAAGACAATTGGATGGTTCTATAAGGTTTTCTGGAGAGCACATTTTCAGAAAGTATCCCACTTTGCCAAAACTCACCCTACTTAAAATGAAAAAATATCCTTCACATATTTAGTGGATGTAGATTCTCGTGTTATACATAGACTAATAGCTGGTCCTTTGGAAATGTGGAATAATACTGAACAAAAATGTACTATGCAACATGCAACAAATTCAAAATAGTTTACTGAGTTACAGTTCATATAAGGAAATCAGTCAATTTAAATTAATTCATTAGGCCCTAATCTATTGATTTCATATGACTGGGAATACAGATATGCATCTGTTGGTCAAATTTACCTTTAAAAAAAAGTAGGGGAGTGGATCAGAAAAACAGTCAGTATCTGGTGTGGCCACCATTTGCCTCATGCAGCGCAACACATCTCCTTTGCACAGAGTTGATCAGGCTTCTGATTGTGGCCTGTGGAATGGTGTCCCATTCCTCTTCAATGGCTGTTGCTGTATATTGCCGGGAACTAGAACCCGCTTTCGTACACGTCGATCCAGAGCATCCCAAACATGTTCAATGGGTGACATGTCTGGTGAGTATGCAGGCCATGGAAGAACTGGGACATTTTCAACTTCCAGGAATTGAGTACAGATCCTTGCAACATGGGGCCATGCATTATCATGCTGAAACATGAGGTGATGGCGGCGGATGAATGGCACAATAAAATGCGATTGATTCATTGTCTGTAGTTTATGCCTGCTCTTACGCAACATGAGGTTAAACAATTTTATTTAAAAATTAACATAAAATACCATAACTACCGCCATCATAGTGCACTTTGTTCACAACATTGACATCAGCAAACTGCTCGCCCCCACACGAGCACGCAGATGACCTTCCCTTAGACCGTTTCTTACAATTTGTGCAGAAATTGTGCAAATTCTCTAAAACAAGGTTGGAGGTGGCTTATGGTAGAGACATGAACATTCAATTATCTAGCAACAGCTCAGGTGGACATTCCTGCAGTCAGCATGCCAATTGCACGCTCCCTCAAAACGCGAGACATCTTTGGGACTGTGTTGTGACAAAACTGCAATTTTAGACTGGCCTTTTATTGTCCCCAGCACAAGGTGCACCTGTGTAATGATCATAATCAGTTTCTTGATATGTCACACCTGTCAGGTGGATGAAATATTTTCGCAAAGAAGAAATTCTCACCAACAGGGATATAAACACATTTCTGCACAAAATTTGAGATAAATAAGCTTTTGTGTATGGAACATTTCTCTGAGCTTTTATTTCAGTTCATGAAACCTGGGACCAACACTTTGCATATTGCATGTATATTTTTGTTCAGTATATATATATATATTTTAATAGTGGAAGACATCTGAAATCTATGATCATAGTGCCCTCTACTTGTGACAGGCAAAATTGAATCTGATATATTCTATAGTTTTAAGACAATGAGATGATTCTGTAAGGTAATTTCAGAAAGTGTCCCACTTTGTCAATACTCACCCTAGTTAAAAGGGAAAAATATCCTTCACATATTCAGTCAGTTTATCTACTGTCTACTCTGTCATCTTGTGGATGTAGATTCTCGTGTTATACGTAGATTAATAGGTGATCATTTGAAAAGGTGGAATTATACTGAACAAAAATGTACTACGCAACATGCAACAATAAAGCGAGGATGGAATGAATTGCGCGGAGTCTCAAGGAATACGTGGTTCCAGGAGTCGCTGGCCTATTCTGATGGCAACAAGAAGTTTTGGTAGACCGTAAACTATATGACACATAACTAAGACAAACTGGCCGCAGACAGAAAGAAAATTGTCACAGTGGAGAGCCTTGTAAGTAATACACTTAAAATAAAATTTCTTGCTTCTTGGAAGAAAAATAGTAATGGCTATGGCTGCGCCAATTTGACAAGAACAAAGGATTCTTCGTTCGGTTACATAGCTGCTTTGTCAGTACATTTAAACTCTGTGCACTCCATGTATCCTTTTCAACTCAGAAATAAGATAGTAGAAGAGGAGTGTCGGATAGGGGATGCAGTATTCTCAGAGGTGGCACAACGCTGATGTCAATACTAGACGCCGACTTGCCTTAATGTCACTTTGCTCTCGTTACTTGTTTAGTTTTGCCCCATTTCAGTTGCGCGCCGGGGGTCGCCATATTTTCCGACTTGATTCGTTTTATGTCTATTCCTTCGGTTAGATAGAGGATAGGGAGGGAAACCCTAGTATGATTTCTACGTACCGCTTGTATATATTGTGAAGAGTGAAGTTAGTTTAACATTCATCGAACACAGATCTATAACGACTCAAATAGGGTTTCTTTATGGCAATTTTGTTCTTACATCGAACGAAAATCACAGTCCTGTTTTAATTTATACTTGACGACTTCGTCTCAATCAGTAACCAAGGAAGAAATAGTTGTTTCTTGTTGTGACTAAATCCTATCTCTATTTGGGGGTTTTGTGCAAGCTAACTGTTGCTGGTTGGGAAAGAAATGGGTCAAATGTGCTTTTGATCCTTTGTATTTGGTGGTGAGCTATACATAAATAAGAAGAATGTTGTGGGTTTTGACAGCCCTGGCAAATGAACTCCAATGAGAAAGTTTATCTTAGTTTCAAGAGCACATCTTTTCGAGGACAAGCTGTTTATGTCTTGCGCGGGGGACAAGAGACGCACGAGCAAGATAGATGAGTTCGTCTCACTCGATATCCTTGCTCTCGAGGACTGAGCGTATTAGAGCGCACTGTATTGGTAATCTATAAGACAGCGGCCCAGGTTTTTAGTTGGCTTGAAAAGTTTAAAATATTTTCTTTAATATCTAACAAAAGAAAAAACAAACAGTTTTCTCGCAGCTGGTGAATAACTATTTATCTGCCAAAAGGGTTTTCGCTAGCATGAGCCAATTTTTAGAGCTCGGTTATGTTTGAGAAGGTGTGAACGCGAGACTCTCGGATTGGGCATGGCTAATAGGTTAAAATCTAATAACAAACAGAAAACATCAATGCGCGCCAAGTTCGAACAACTCACAGGGTGAAATTGGAGAGTTCCTTATCGACACGATAAAGGGGGACCATCTGTCGTAAAGCGACATAGATTCATATTAAAATTAATCATTGTTCTTCGTCAGCGCGCCTCACTTAGAGAAAAAGTATCGAGCTGGACGCGTTCGCTCTATACCTCCCAAAAGGTCCCATGAATAGGCCGACGTCCAACTATGTATACCAACACACAATGTCAATTCAGTCGAGCTCTGCCTCGGAGCAGACCCAGTCTTAGTTGCTGAACTTGCTTAATAAACTAGGCTATAAACACAGGTAAACGATTATATTACTTGGCATGAATATTCATCTAATCATCAATACCCTGGGTTTAGAATTGTTATTGTCAATTTTTGATTTTTATGTCATGTTTATGCACTGAACATGGGGATAGAACCAAAAGTATACTTGTCTATTTTTTTCTTCTTGTTTCAATAACGATGTTGACTAGATCATCACAAAAGTACAACACAAAGGGGATCACAAATATATTCTGCTAATATGAGACCACGGGCTTCTTCTCTTTGAGCTCGAGTCGTACCCGCATTTCTTCTCTTCTTGCAGGATGACCCTTCGTGACACAACATTTTTGGTTAAAGGACATGAAGCGGACCATGCTGTATCCCTATCAGGTTTGGCATATAGTCAAAAGCGAGCAGGCCAAGGATCGGTAGAGATCAGATAATACTAGCATAGCCGTAGTTCGGTAAGTGTCATAATTTGATTGTTTGTATTTATATTATTATACAAATCAATTGTTTAACTGAGAGACTCGTTATTGGGGATCAGCATATTTTACATCTCACATACTGATTAACGAGTATTCGCATCGTATAACTTGATCATAAGAGTCATTACTGCGAAACCAGTTCGCTCATATGGTGAAACACGAATGTCTTCAACCCCTGGTAAACTCGCTACACTCTTAGGTCACCGTATTTAACTGCATCATCGAATCTCAACAGATCGAATAATAACTAGGCGTATTAGTGCTAGAGCGGTGGGAAAGGCTAGCACAGGTTACACAGTAGGCAAGGTGTGTTCTCAAACACGAAGACAAAAAATAGAAAGAAACAGCTAGCCACTTCTTTGTATCTCAGAGCGGGCAGCTAACAGTGATATCGCTCCCAACGGCCAAACTTTTATATAGCACTACTTAATTTGAGGGAAATCATATTATAGTATATAGTGAAACATTTAGGAGTATCGTGTCTTGGAGCTAATTTACTCAACTCGTCTACATCGCCGCCCTGACCAACCAAAAGGAATGACTGTAGAACAACAAGTGAGGGCAACTAATGATCTCTAAGTTGCACGCGGCGTAGGACTTACCCTGAGCACCTTTAGAAATCGAGAATACCTCCTTTGTTTTGTTTTTTGTTCTAAAAGGTACAAGATATGTGTGATGTTGTTAACGCATAGTGGTTATCAAAATAGAACACAGCAGAACTCAGACTTTTATAGAGAGATGAAGAGTAAGTAAACGGTACTATTGACACCAGCTGCACGAACACAGTTTACATTGTTTATAATAATTAATATTCCATTACAATCAACATAGGAGTAGCGTCTAGACATGACAAACAGAAACAGTACTGCTGGGGAAAAGAGACCTAGGGTATGTGTATGTATATATAAGGGGAGGATTAAATGAGTGCAGTAATGGAGTCCGAGGTGTGCTTACTGATGAAAGCCGGCAGGTGCGTGTAATGATGAATGGCCAGATGCGCGTAATGATGGTCCACAGCATTACGCACTCCTGCCACCATCCCTTACGCAGACCTGGCTTCCCCCGTCCACGCGTATTTCCAGCGATTTATTGGACTCACGGCTGGACTCAATCACCTCTGTCATTACCTCCCTATTCTGTTCTGGTTCCCCCGCGTCTGTTTCGCCCGCTTCAGCATTGGATTGTCTTATGTTTTGTATACCCGTGTGCTGACGCTATTCCTGTCCTTTTGTTCCATGTCCTGTTCCAAATTAAATAGATATAGAGACGTACCTGCGTCTCGTTCTCCAGCGTCGGTCCTAACATAGTAAGCAATGAAACAGCAATTCTCACGTAGGTGTTTCCTTTTGTCCCAAGAGGGGGGGGGGGGGGGGGGGGGGGGGGGGGGGGGGGGGGGGGGGGGGGGGGGGGGGGGGGGGGGTGGGAAAGGGTAGTGTGGAATAATAGGGGTTGCGTCATCTAGGATCTATTGGGGCGGCATGCGAATTGGAGTGGTCCAAACGTGTCTGGGAGATGATGTTGACTGTGAGCCATGACCAGCCTTTCAAAGCATTTCATGGCTACAGATGTGAGTGCTACGGCCTACTCATTTAACACAGGTTACCTGGCGTTCTTCGGGCAACAGGGGACTATGGTGGTCCTGCTTGAAGCCATGTAGTATTTCACAAGAATGGGTCAGGGTTTAAGGCTACGACACAAGCCCTCGTTGTACCAGTGTACAGACCACTCTGCACGCTGCGTTCGCTCTCTTCTCCAGACCCGATACTTTTCTGGGAGACCGTGTTCTCGCTCCTGTTAACGCTTCACCCCGTCTGGCCTTCGGTGGCCTCTGCTGAATACGTTAACCTCACATATAAAGAATTATACTCCACATTCGGCTCTACTGTGAGAGGGACGGGTGGACTCACTGACCAGTGCACTGTGCTGGAGAATATGTGGCCCTGCTCTCTTACCGGCATGGTTTCCAGAGAAGAGTTGACTGGCCTCGAGCGAGCGGAATAATCAACGCCTATATGAATTTAAGCTATCGCATCTGCGTTCAGGGTCCTCTTCGCGCTCACGGGAATGCTGTCACGCGAATAAGGGTTTTAACTTTATGATGACAATAGTCCGTGATAAGTTTTTTCGAAAGCCCTCGCCACATCCATATCATTAATGTCAGTGAAATGTACGTAGTGATTTTCAGTCTTACGCTCCTGTTATATCTGCCGCAAATCTTCTGAATATAGGTCTGGTCTGGGTCTTTGGGCTCAGTCTCCCTGAGTCGCCATGAGCTAGTGCGATTATCTCTCACTCAGAATGATCTTATGTGTTCGGGATTCTAAGATTCGTACGCGCATGGCTTCATAGAAGTAGCACTGCGCACAGCTAGGACTTTGGCTCTTCTTGCTCGTGGGATCATTACGGATGAGCCGATCTCTCTCACTGAGAACGCGCCTCGGCTCAACTGATACCACATGCTAATCCTCTAGCTCAAATCCTCTCGGAGCTCTTCATGCATCACTCGTTCTAGATCCATGTAATTTGATGAAGCCTCGTACCTTTCATCGCTAGATACTACTCTTTAAGTGAAAAGCATAGCAAAAGAGCTAATTTATAACGCTCCTTATCTCTATCGCGCTCTCCGAGTTGTGTAGCTCGACTGGTCACTCTCGTGAGCAGCCCGGAAGTGCGAGTGGTGTTTATAAAATATAGGGCTCTAATAGCACGATGACAGGTTCGTCGGATCACACGTGTGTAACGCAAGAGGTGCACGCGCAGGTCGAATACTTTTTCCAGTGCAATGTGGTACGTCCGTCACTCAGCGGTTACTTCTGTCAAGCTACGTGGATAGTCTCACGAGAGTGTCTGGTGATCTATAGGTCCTCCACTCCCTCACTAGTTTTTCAGTGGGCTTACTGAAACCTACGGTAGAATAAAGCTAAATTAACGTCGTTCCTGTGGGGCCGCAGAGTGGTGTCCAAAGCTTCTATCTTGTGTTCTCCTCGTCATTATCCACTAGCAACAGCACTGTGGACTTCACTATCCACATAATCTGCGTAAATTGTATTGTAGAACACCGGAAGAGTCATAACTGTACAGATCTATCAACTTATTCGTGATATTCTACGCGTGTGTTTATGTCCTCGCGCGTGCTTGAGTGCGACAGAAAGTGGTAGCGCACGCACCAATCACTGAACAATCATAATGTATCTCATGTTCTATACTCAGCTATGGCAACATGGTCAGGAACAGATAATCGAGTGTGGTAGCGAGCGGTGTCACACGCGAACTGCTTCGCTAGAGGTCTGTCATAGTCTCAGACAGATGCAGATATCAGGTCAGTACACATAGCTTACTTGTCTACGCAACTCTTCCGCGCTGTGACACAGAGCTGACCTACAGTACACACAAATCTAAAGGGGTGTACCATGAGAAATATGTACATTAGTATACTCAAGGAGGCAATGAAGTATGCAGCAGCAGGGGTGCACGAGCGCGCCATGCCTGCTACTCTAGATCATCGTCAGATAAGAACAGGCTTACAAGTAAATACGAATAACGCAATTGAGCTAGTCATGTGGTAAATCATCATTGTTCAAAGTCGAGCCATTCATCTTGTAAACGGTGGCGTTGCTTATACACTATAAGATCGATCTAGTGGCAAATGGCCATTCTCAGGGTAAAGTGGTTCAGGTGATTGGGTCCTTCCCGTTACCTTGGTGTAGGGGTTCATGTCTAGCCACTCTTCTGGTTATGAGCTCTGTCTGTTTCTTTTTCAGTAGACTCAGTCCAGCTTATGCATAGAAATCCTAGGTAACGTACGAGCACCCCGGCCGCACACAGGAAGGTGCGCGCAGGTCCCTAATCCGCAGCTCTGTGTACATCTTCGCGCGTAGTTGGATGTTGTGATGACTAGAGAAGTCGCTCGCAGTTGGGGGCGCGGCTCGCTGTGGTCTGTGGTCCGAGTTCCACACCACTCTCCTAACGACACTCACTGAGAGAGCAGCTCCGGCAAGTTACGGCGCACTGTCTGCGATCGCTGCTTCTACAAAGCCTGGTCCCGAGAAGGAGGTTTTGTAAAACCAATAGGCCGTTCAACTCTGTAATTTATCTTCTTTTTTTTTTATCCCTAAGTAAAATAATTATTTTTCTTTAACGCCATACAACTGGGTTAAAGAAAATGTTGGTGGGTGTTGAAATGTGTGGGTGGGTGCCTTTATGCTTACATGGCCATCGAGGGAACAAGAGACCTGTGATCAATCCCGCTCCTTCCGCTTCCTCTCGCACTGGGCTTCCAGTTGAAAGCTCGCACTCGCTACAGACCATGTGCGTGCCTACGGAGCTGTGCAGGGAACGGCACGCTTAGACCCCAGCTCTGATCAGGCCCTTACACCCAAACAGGCGGCCAACTGGCGTACAGATCCCACCTCGTGGCCTGCTCGCCTCCCACCACTGAGGAAAGTACAGTTACCCACTCACGCTCACCCAGTCAAACTGTTCCTCTCTGAGCCCACCCCAATGTGGAACAAACTCCTCACGGGACGCCGGACAGCGGAAGTCATCACCACCGTTCCGGAGACACCTGAAACCCACCTCTTTAAGGAATACATAGATAGGAACAAAGTAATCCTTCTCACCCCCCCCCCTTAAAAAGATTTAGATGCACTATTGATAAGGGCTTTCCACTGGATGTCATAAGTGAATGCACCATTTGTAAGTCCGCTCTGGATAAGAGCGTCTGCTAAATGACCATAAATGTAAATGTACATGATAATGTATATATATGTTACGAAATTTGCAAAACGTACAGGATATGTTACAATGGGAAACATATATGTACGAATTCTGACTAAGCTGGCTAACGTTAGCTAGGCTAGGGTAGGGTTAAGAGAAGGGTTAGCTAAGGTTGGGCAAGAGAAGGTTAGCTAAGGGTTAGGGTTAGAGGAGGGCTAGATTAAAAGGGTAAGGGTTAGGGTTCGAGCATCGGTTAGCTAACATGCTAAGTAATTACAAAGTAGCCTAAAAAATAGTAAGTAGTTTGAAAGTGAGGCTGAACCCCTGTTTAAAAATTTTGGTAGAGAATTCATTTGCTTGTCTCTTCTAGGGTTCAAACACAGTATTGCATGACTTGCTTATTACAAGGGAAAGTGTTACTTTTTCCATGGCTATTTCAATTCCAAGGGGCTTTTTGTATGCAGTTATGAATGACTCAAAGGGTTTGTTCTGACAGTTGTATAATCTACACAGCTACTGTCTCACTCTGCTTTTTGTTGTTCTTTCATTTCCCTGTCCATTTCCTCAATATTTCCAAACATAAAATTTTCTGATCACGCTCCTTACCATTTTATTTAGGTATCTGGGACCACAGAGTGCATATCTATATTCCCAAGTCATTAGAAATCAATAGATTAGGGCCTAATGAATTTATTTCAATTGACTGATTCCTTATATGAACGTGTAAACTCAGTAAAGTCTTTGGAAATTGGTG